>NC_134354.1:103627516-103655070 GCF_048569485.1 Anomaloglossus baeobatrachus | reverse complement strand
GAGAGAGAGAGAGAGAGAGAGAGGAGAGAGAGGAGAGAGAGAGAGAGAGAGAGAGAGAGGAGAGAGAGGAGAGAGGAGAGAGAGAGGAGAGAGAGAGGAGAGAGAGGAGAGAGAGAGAGGAGAGAGAGAGGAGAGAGAGGAGAGCGAGAGAGAGAGAAAGGAGAGCGAGAGAGAGAGAGAAAGGAGAGCGAGAGAGAGAGAGAAAGGAGAGCGAGAGAGAGAGAGAAAGGAGAGCGAGAGAGAGAGAGAAAGGAGAGCGAGAGAGAGAGCGAAAGGAGAGCGAGAGAGAGAGAAAGGAGAGCGAGAGAGAGAGAAAGGAGAGCGAGAGAGAGAGAGAGAAAGGAGAGCGAGAGAGAGAAGAGGAGAGAGAGAGAGAGAAAGGAGAGCGAGAGAGAGAGAGAGAGAAAGGAGAGCGAGAGAGAGAGAGAGAGAAAGGAGAGCGAGAGAGAGAGAGAGAGAAAGGAGAGCGAGAGAGAGAAAGGAGAGCGAGAGAAAGGAGAGCGAGAGAAAGGAGAGCGAGAGAAAGGAGAGCAAGAGAGAGAGAAAGGAGAGCGAGAGAGAGAGAAAGGAGAGCGAGAGAGAGAGAAAGGAGAAAGGAGAGCGAGAGAGAGAAAGGAGAGAGAGAGAGAGAGAAAGGAGAAAGGAGAGCGAGAGAGAGAGAGAGAGAGAGAGAGAGAAAGGAGAAAGGAGAGAGAGAGCGAGAGAGAGAGAAAGGAGAGCGAGAGAGAGAAAGGAGAGCGAGAGAGAGAGAGAGAAAGGAGAGCGAGAGAGAGAGAGAGAAAGGAGAGCGAGAGAGAGAGAGAGAAAGGAGAGCGAGAGAGAGAGAAAGGAGAGCGAGAGAGAGAGAAAGGAGAGCGAGAGAGAGAAAGGAGAGCGAGAGAGAGAGAGAGAGAAAGGAGAGCGAGAGAGAGAGAAAGGAGAGCGAGAGAGAGAGAAAGGAGAGCGAGAGAGAGAAAGGAGAGCGAGAGAGAAAGGAGAGCGAGAGAGAGAAAGGAGAGCGAGAGAGAGAGAGAGAAAGGAGAGCGAGAGAGAGAGAAAGGAGAGCGAGAGAGAGAAAGGAGAGCGAGAGAGAGAAAGGAGAGCGAGAGAGAAAGAGAGAGAGAAAGGAGAGCGAGAGAAAGGAGAGCGAGAGAAAGGAGAGCGAGAGAAAGGAGAGCGAGAGAAAGGAGAGCGAGAGAAAGGAGAGCGAGAGAAAGGAGAGAGAAAGGAGAGAGAAAGGAGAGCGAGAAAGGAGAGCGAGAGAAAGGAGAGAGAAAGGAGAGCGAGAGAGCGCGAGAGAGAGAGAAAGGAGAAAGGAGAGAGAAAGGAGAAAGGAGAGCGAGAGAGAGAAAGGAGAAAGGAGAGCGAGAGAGAGAGAGAAAGGAGAGAAAGGAGAGAGAGAAAGGAGAGAGAGAAAGGAGAGCGAGAGAGAGAAAGGAGAGCGAGAGAGAGAAAGGAGAGCGAGAGAGAGAAAGGAGAGCGAGAGAGAGAAAGGAGAGAGAGAGAGAGAGAGGAGAGAGAGGAGAGAGGAGAGAGAGGAGAGAGAGGAGAGAGAGGAGAGAGAGGAGAGAGAGGAGAGAGAGGAGAGAGAGGAGAGAGGAGAGAGAGGAGAGAGGAGAGAGAGAGAGGAGAGAGAGGAGAGAGAGGAGAGAGAGAGAGGAGAGAGAGAGAGAGAGAGGAGAGAGAGAGAGGAGAGAGAGAAAAAAAAAATCCCGGTTGGACTCGGACCTGGTGCTCAAACCGTGCGGATCTGGATTTTGCGGATCCGGGTCCGCTCAACACTAGTCACCATACATTTTTAAAAACTTGAAGTGGGAAAGAGTTAGATTTAATGCATGGGAAGTCACACTTGCTATACACTATAACAAAGCCCCCATAGATTATTCTGTCGTCAGTGTTTGACAACCTCCACAAAAACAGAAAAAATAAATAAAACACAGTTTGGGAACAGAGGGAGAGTTGTAATCTCTGGGAACACATCACTGTAATTACAGCCTGAGGAATCTGATCCACCTTCAGATATTATGCAAAATGATTTAAGTCTACACATGCCACCGACTCCCTCGGCTCTGCCGGGACGGAGATTGTGAAACTCAGCAGAAGTGATAATACAGAAATTCCTCTCATTCCAGGAGCGCACAAGCTGTTTCCTCTTTCACTATGGAGGACAGTGGAGGAATCTATAGAATATTGGTATTAATGAAAAACAAAAAAAAGCCATGGCAACTGCTGATTTTTTTTTTTTGTCCTTCAATCTATCGTCAAAATTTCCACGTTACAGTATCAGACCAAACTCAGACGGCCATATTTCTTGGTCGAATTAAGACCCGTAGATCTCCTGACAGGAACATGACTGCCGCGTAGGCCTCACTACGACATCAGTGTGTGTCACTTTTACCATGAGGGATTGTCAGGCATAGGAAAAAATTAAAAGTGGAACAGCTTCTCCTATTCTGTGCTCGGACCGTGACACACAGAGGTGTGAACAAAGCCTTAAGGCTACTTTACACACTGCGATATCGGTCCCGATATCGCTAGTGTGCGTACCCGCCCCCATCTGTTGCGCGACACGGGCATATCGCTGCCCGTGGCGCACAACATCGCCCAGAGCCGTCACACATACTTACCTGTCCGGCGACGTCGCTGTGACCGGCGAACCGCCTCCTTTCTAAGGGGGCGGTCCGTGCGGCGTCACAGCGACGTCACTGAACCGCCGCCCAATCGCAGCGGAGGGGCGGAGATGAGCGGGACGTAACATCCCGCCCACCTCCTTCCTTCCGCATAGCGGCCGGGAGGCTGGTAGGGAGACGTTCCTCGCTCCTGCGGCGTCACACGCAGCGATGTGTGATGCCGCAGGAACGAGGAACAACCTCGTTACTGCTGAAGTAACGATAATTGGGAATGGACCCCCGTGTCGCCGATTAGCGATTTTTCACTGTTTTGCAACGATGCAAAATCGCTAATCGATGTCACACGCAACGGCATCGCTAATGCGGCCGGATGTGCGTCACGAATTCCGTGACCCCAACGACTCCGCATTAGCGATGTCGTAGCGTGTAAAGCCCGCTTTAGGGTACTTTCACACTTGCGTTGTTTTCCTTCCGTTACAATCCGCCCTTTTGGAAAACAGCGGAATCCGTTAACTGATTCCGCTGTTTCCCATAGACTTGTATGGATGACGGATTGTGCCATAAGGACCTGCGTTGCTTCCGCTGGGCGACGCTCCGTTGCTTCTGCCCAGCGGGAGGAACGCAGCATGTAACTTTTTTTTGAGCAGCGGAATCCTCAGGATTTCACTGCGCATGCTCTAATTTTTTTTTTTTTTATCACAAACTTTATTTTGTCTCGCGGTGGCCAAACGCTCAGCTGAGCGCCCACCCGCCGGCAAGTGACAGTGCTCAGCTGAGCGCCCGCCGGCAAGTGACAGTGCTCAGCTGAACTACCGCCCACCGGCATGCCCGGCCGCCGGCAAGTGACAGTGCTCAACTGAGCGCTCCCCGCCAGCATGCCCGGCCGCCGGCAAGTGACAGTGCTCAGCTGAGCGCCCGCCTGCCGGCATGCCCGGCCTCTGGCAAGTGACAGCGCTCAGCTGAGCGCCCGGCCGCCGGCTATTGAGAGCGATCAGCTGATCGTTCACAATAGTCTGCTGCCGGTAAAACTGTAAATAAAAAAAAAAAATAAAAAAAAGCTTTCCGTTGTTTTGTACGATTTGTAGCATCCGTTGTGCCACTATATGCAACGCATTCGTTGCATCCGTCACACAACGCAATGCAACGGATGCCGTCCAACGCAAGTGTGACACTAGCCTTAGGCTATGTGCGCACGTTGCGTAAATTCATGCAGTTACGCTGCGCTTTGTAGCGCAGCGTAACTGCATGCGTCCTGCGTCCCCTGCACAGTCTATGGAGATTGTGCAGGGGCCGTGCGCACGTGGCGTTTTAGAGCGCAGCGATTCGGCTACTGCCCGAAGCGCTGCGTTCTAAGAAGTGACATGGCACTTCTTCCGTGTGCTTTGCCGGCAGCCCCTGCTCTGTCTATGGCAGGAGCTGCAGGCAGAGCGCACGTTCTCGCCGGCACCATGCGCTTCAGAACGGAGCTTTTCAGCTGCGCTCTGAAGCGCACCTTTTACGGTGCTGGGCTAGTACGCAACGTGCGCACATACCCTTAGACTAATAACACAAGCTATTCATTTACGAAGGAACAGGTTTAGGTTTATTGGCCCGTCTAAACAAGCTGGTAAATCGCCCTCCTAGAAAACAAATGTATGTCCAGCAAAGTGTGAAACAGTGATGTGCTGCCGAATTACTGTATGACGAAAGAACTATCATATTAGCCATGAATCTGTCTGCTTCACTGTTTCATTGTCCTGTGTAAAAATTACCACTGATTAGCTTTTATACTAACAATTGGTGGTCATTTTCATAATCTAGTTTAGCCTGTCTACATAGGCCCTTAAAAAGGAATGTCAGCAGGTTTGTGTCACCTAATCTGAAAGCACCATAATGTAGGGGCAGAGACCCTGATTCCAGCGATGTGTCACTTACTGGGCTGCTTAGTGTAGTTTTGATAAAAATCACTGATTAATCAGCAGTAGATTATCATTAGAGGACTACGTAGCATGCTGTCAGGTAGTCCAGCAAATTCATGAGCTCTGTATAACTGCTAGATCTGCAGAAGAGAAAACATTGATTTTATCAAAATAACAGCAAACAGCTCAGTAAGTGACACATCGCTGGAATCAGGATCTCTGTCTCTACATTATGCTGCTCTCAGATTGGGGGAGCAAAAATTTCCTGACAGATAAAAAAAAAAATATCAGTTTAATGCTATCCATGCCTCATACGACTGCCAACTGCTTCCATAAACATGTTCATAAGAAAAAGAAAAAAAGAAATGAAGACAACTAAAATAGTAATTACGGTAAATGGGGTAACAGTAACAGTATTTAAAAGTCGTTAAATATGGGAAAAAAATAATACAGTTAAAAAGGCATTGTGGCCATGTGTTGCATTGTAAATTAGAGCCGCACCACTATAGCATCCAAAAATATGTTACCACTTTCTATTCCTAGAAATGCTTCTTAGGGAACCACATTGTGGTAGTGCATGAAAACATCAAACTTTCACTTGTGGTTTTAGCATTCCTCATCCTTTGAGATCAAATGTGGAAAACCAGTTAAAATGGCAAAAAAACAGAAGGCAAAACACAAGCTGAAGTTATCACAGCAGGGGCACAAATCAGTCTCCTATCCTAGATACCAGACTCAAAGTGGTTTCTCTTACCGGATTTCAGAGCCCTGCTCATATGTTCAGTATTTAGTCAGTATTTTACCTCAGTATTTGTAGCCAAAATCATGAGTGGAACAATCAGAGGAGAAGTATAATAGAAACACGGGCACCACTGCTGGATGTTTTTACCTTACTCCTGGCTTTGGCTTACAAATGGCGATGTAAAATGCCGACCAAATACTGAATACATGAACATTCCCTAATAGTTATTCTCTTTGGACACTGGGTGAGAAAATAAAATGAATAAATAAATCTTATACTCACTTACTACATAAGTGCTGCTCCTCTGCACTCACTACCGTGCCCCCCTCCAATCTCAACAACTGGAGGGAGCCTCCCATGTGCTGGGTCCTTATTCGGGTGAAATATGGAGGCTGCAGCCACTCAGCAGCCACATAACACCCCCTCCGAATGTTTATGCCCCAAGACCAGTGCGATACACAGCAAATGCGGAGGATCAGTTCCAGTCCAGGAGGTCAGCATAGGGAGTTGATTTTTTTTTTCTAATAAATTATTATTATGCATTGCTTATATACCGCCATCATATTCCACAGCACTTTACAGATGTGATCATCACTGTCCCCATTGGGGCTCACAATCTACATTCTCTATCAGCATGTCTTCAGTGTGTGTGTGAGGGAACAGGAGAACCCAGAGGAAACCCACACAAACACGGGGAGAACATAAAAATGCCTTGCATATTTTTTCCTTGGTGGGATATTATTTTTTTTTTTTTTTTAAAGTAAAATAATAATAAATAATAATAATATTATAACAGCAACAATATTATCTCATATTGGGCCCATTAAGAACAACTTTTAGGTCACGTGAAGACTGAGTATTTGGTGAGGTTTTTTTACCTCAGTATTTGTGGCCAAAACCAGGAGTGAAACAATCAGAGTTAAACTAGAATAGGAACACGGGCACCACTGCTGTATTTATCACCCACTCCTGGTTTTGGCTACAAATACTGAGGTAAAAAACTCAAACACTCAACGTGTGCACGCACGTTGACTAAAAAGTCAAATCCTTTTAAAGGGGTCTTTTAAACCAGAATAATTCTACAAATGTTTGTACACAATTAAAGGGAATCTGTCACCAGGTTGTTGCTCCCTCATCTGAGAGCAGCATAATGTAGAGACAGAGACCCTGATTCCAGCGATGTGTCAATTACTGAGCTGTTTGCTGACATTTTGATAAAAATCAATGTTTTCTCTCCTACAGATGTTGGAGTAAGGCTGGAGTCACACTTGCGAGTGACTTGGCGAGTCTCACATCGCATCACCTGACACGGCTGCACACTCTCCGGACTCGAGCGTCTTAGCTGCATAGAAATACATGCAGCCGACCCGCTTCTGTCAGGAGAGTGTGCAGACATGCCGGGTGATGCGATGTGAGACTAGCACGAGTCACTCGCAAGTGTGATTCCAGCTTTATACAGATCTCATGAATATGCTGGACTACCTGGCAGCACGCCAAGAAGTCCTCTAATGATAATCTACTGCTGATATCAAAACTGCACTAAGCAGCCAGGAATACATTGCTGGAATCAGGATCTCTGCCCCTACATTATGCTGCTGTCAGATTAGGGGGCAAAAACCTGGTGATAGATTCCCTTTAACCAATAATTACCACATTTTTTAAACAGAATCAAGAAAATAATTTGGCCCAAAATGTATGCACTAAGGGGGAAAAAAATGTAAGTCCTTAATGTAACAGATCAGTGGTAAATTACCGTATATAGATCCAATATTTATATTTTCCTGGGCAGCACCACCTACACGTTGCTGCTCCAGCCATAGAAAAATTATTTTTTTATAGAACTATGGAGACATATTTGTCCCATCCAGGATTTCCATGTCTGGATCCACTGTATAATATGTACATAGATAGATTATAATGATGGCGTCTGCAGCTGGCGTAGATGCCGCCATTAGCACATATAAGAGCCTCGCCCTCACACACTATGTGCTCACGCTCTATGACCTAGTTTGCTCCACCTGACTTGGGTGGAGGGTGTAATCCATGTAGTGAACATACTGGAGACGGTCTTGTGGGTCTAATGTCTAATACAACACACTGTAACAGCGAGGAAAACCTGATACATTATTTATTGCATCATTCACTGACTGGCTTCCAAAACCTGAGACACAAAATAGGTGGAGTGAGACAAGACTAGCGGGGATTATTATTATTATTATTATTATTTATTATTATAGCGCCATTTATTCCATGGCGCTTTACAAGTGAAAGGGTATACGTACAACAATCATTAACAGTACATAACAGACTGGTACAGGAGGAGAGAGGACCCTGCCCGCGAGGGCTTACAGTCTACAGGGAATGGGTGATGGTACAATAGGTGAGGACAGAGCTGGTTGCGCAGTGGTCTACTGGACTGAGGGCTGTTGTAGGTTGTAGGCTTGTTGGAAGAGGTGGGTCTTGAGGTTCCTCTTGAAGCTTTCCACGGTAGGGGAGAGTCTGATGTGCTGAGGTAGAGCGTTCCAGAGTATGGGGGATGCACGGGAGAAATCTTGTACGCGATTGTGGGAAGAGGAGATAAGGGAGGAGCAGAGAAGGAGATCTTGTGAGGATCTGAGGTTGCGTGCAGGTAGGTACCGGGAGACTAGGTCACAGATGTAGGGAGGAGACAGGTTGTGCATGGCTTTGTATGTCATGGTTAGTGTTTTGAACTGGAGTCGTTGGGTGATGGGAAGCCAGTGAAGGGATTGGCAGAGTGGCGAGGCTGGGGAGTAGCGAGGGGAGAGGTGGATTAAGCGGGCCGCAGAGTTTAGGATAGATTGGAGGGGTGCAAGAGTGTTGGAAGGGAGGCCAGAGAGCATTAACTCAAACATTAACATCTCGAATAGAATGTTTTAATATTATCTAATAAAAATAAGCCCAAAAATATTGCAGACTTGTTTTCACTGATCCAAAAATCTGGCAGCTAACTCTATACAAGGTGTCCTCCTCGGTGAGTTATACCGGTCCCGTTCATCTGAATCAGCCCTATACAGGTAAGGGTACTTTCACACTTGCGTTGGACGGCTTCCGTTGCTATCCGCAGCCTTGAGGAATTACGGTAACCGTTGCAGGAAACCGTTATATTCCTCATAGACTTCTATTAGCTACGGATAGCAACGGATGGTCTTGCATTGCATCCGCCCCGCGGCGCATCAGTTGTTTTGACACTGACCGTCAGTGACCGTCGGGCGGATGGAACGCTGCATGTAGCGTTTTTCTGCACTTGGCGGAGTGTCAAAAAAACGCAACCTGCAGGATTCAGTCGGCGTCCATTTTTATAATGGACGCCTATGGTGGCGGATTCCGTTAGAATCCGTCATTTTGACGGATTCAGCTAACGCATCCGTCTTTACACAATTGCGCATGCCCAGATGTGTAAAGTCAAGGAAAAAAACCCTATAACTGATTGTGTTATTTTGTACGATCCGTAGCATCCATTGTGCCAATATATGCAACGCATCCGTTGCATGCGTCACACAACGCAATGCTACGGATCCCGTCCAACGCAAGTGTGAAAGTAGCCTAACCGGACAGATTTTCAATCACATTTCTGCAATAAAATCTGTAGCATTTAATGTGTCAAATCTGCACCTTTTCTGAAATTCCACAGAGGAAAGGTCCCACCTTCTGCACTGACTCGTTAGGAGAAGCCCTATCGTGTTTCCACTAAAATAGGACAGGGTCCTAAATTATTTTTGCCACCAAAAGATGAGTTAAAGGGAACCTGTCACCACTTTTTTAGCCTATAAGCTGCAGCCACCACCATCGGGCTTTTATATACTGTACTCTAACATGCTGTATATAAGAGCCCAGGCCGGTCGTGCGGCGGGTCATATGGGCGTCTCCTTTCTCCGGTGCCTCCTCTTTCAGCCATCTTCATTTTCTTTCTGAAGCCTGTGTGCATGACGCGTTTAAGTCATACACACTCGCAGGTCCCGCGCATGCGCACTACAATACTTTGATCACCCTGCTCAGAGCAGATCAAAGTGCGCCTGCTCAGGACCTGAATGCCGGCGAGTGTGGATGACGTATCATGCACCGCGGCTAGAGAAGGAGGACGAAGATGGCTGAACGAGGCGGCACCGGAGAACAGAGACGCCATATGGCTCATCGCACGACCGTTAGGTAAGTATTATAAAGTGTTTTTTATGTTGTCACAGCGGCCTGGGCTCTTATATAAAGCATGTTAGAAGGCTATAGATAAGAGCCCGGTGGTGGTGGCTGCAGCCTTCACGCCAAAAAAGTGGTGACAGGTTCCCTTTAAGGCTTATTTTCAGAAGATATTTTGTTTTGGCATCAGTAATTGCGTCATCTGTTAATGGAAAATGAATATTCACCCTCTTCCCCTGCCCACCCATCTGTGCATCAGTGATTCACTCAAACTTACTACTGCCCAAGGATCGTATGGCAATGCTCGGACTGTCCAGCGGCTGTTCTGACCGAAGCACATCAGCATGTATTTCTATGCAGCTGTCGCGCTCGGGTAAGGAGAGCCACAAGCCAGTCCGAGCATTGCGCTGCGATCCTTGGGCAGTAGTAAGTCTGACTGAATCACTGACACCAGGCACAGAGGGGTGTGAGGGAATATGGGTGGGGGAAGGGGGTGACTATTCATTTGCAAATAACACAAGTTTCAATTACGGACACCAGCACAGAGGGGTGGGTGGGATATTAATTTGGAATGTGTGTTAATGGCATTAAATGACGCCACCACAGAAGGATAGGCGGGGGAAAGGGGTAAATATTCATTTTCCATTAACTAGCCAACATCTGACTATAAATGTCTAGGGTTTACAGCAAAACAACGAGGCAACGTATATAGCTTTTCCATAAATCATAAGAAACTGTCCGAAGATTCACGCTGCCCAAACCATAAGCGGCATGAATCTGCCACCGCCTGAGTTATGGCTGCCAGTGAACAGTGAATACCCGGCTGGGGGATATGTCCCCTGGAGGACTAGTCTGAGGCAGATCTCCCCGCCCCGATCCACTAGATTGTATGTGCAGGGAAAGACCTGTCACACAAAGAGACCTCTCTGTTTAGCGGTGTGGGGCAGGGAGAAGCCGCCATCTAGACACATGGCGTCCGTCCACCTTATCAAACGATGGGCCTGATTCATCATTGCATTTCCACCAGTTTTTGTCACAAATACCTCTCAATGAGCAAATGCGGAGAGGGGGAGAGAATTTCGACAGGTTCAAATGATTTGCGGCTTTTTTCTAAGTTGTCCTTTGTTGTTTAGTTTTCTGATTCTTACGTCAGTGTGCCCTTTCCAAATGTTTTAGACCGATCTGTGAAATGCACCTTTTAAAAAAGTCACAAAATTTGGTGCAACTCGACGCAAGTCTCCCGCGGAGTGATTTTATGTACATCCGTTAAAAGGGTCACATTTTGAAACATTTTGCAAACCTTACGACTTTTTGCACTAAGAGAGTCCCAAAAAACAGTTTTTTTAAAAAAAAAAAAAAAAAAAAAAAGAAGGGGGGGGGGGGGGGGGGTTTGAGCAAAATTGATTCATTGCCTACACTATCTTGATGAATTTTGCCCAAAAGTAGTCAGTGAAATCCACTAGAGAATAAAGGAAGAGTAACTTTAAGAAAAACAAACTAAACTAATGAAATGGGCCCCATTTTTTCCTTGAAAACGCTGCAGTGATTCAGAATAGAACATACACGTCTGCAAATACGCAGGCAGGGTCCGATTCATGCCCACCACAATGTACCGTCATGTTCCCTTTAACACTTGCATTCCAATGATCAGTTGCAGTTCGGCAGCATGCGGTCTCTGTATTTCCTTTAGGCTATGTTCACACACTGCATCTTTAACTGCAGTTTTGGTGCGTTTTTGAGGTCACAAAGAAGCACCTAAATGCATGCATTCTCTTCCCCCAGCAAGTCTGAGATTTCTATTTTGCTGTCCGCACTGGGCATCTTTTTTTGGCTGAATCTTGGCTGTGTTTTTGAAGATGCAGCATGTCAATTCTTTTTGCGTTTTTCCAGCATTTTTGAGCCTTTACAGTCAATAGATTTGACTTTAAAAAAAAAAAACGCATTGTGCAAAATGCGGCAAAACGGATGCGTTTTTTTATGCGATTTTGCCGTGGGTACGTTTTTTGGGGCCAAAAACTCTGTTTCTTAAGATGCACTGTGTGAACTTAGCCTTAATCATGACCAGTAATAATCATCCATTAGAACAGATCCAGCAGCAATCCATTGGCAAAAAAGTTGTGCTGACAACTTTTGTCAAGTTTGAAGAAAAAAAAAAAAAACACGGATTTCAGCTGGATCCGTTTGAAATGGTTATTTATTCAGTTCTTATTTTGTTTACATTGAAGTTTATGGAAAATGGATCAGTAAGGCTGCTTTCACACATCCGGCTTGAGCTGTGCGGCTCAATCCGGCTGTGCAAGCTATGCAACGGATGCGGTAAAAATACCACATCCTTTGCATAAGTTTTGCCCATGCGGCATGCTACTGAGCATGCGCAGTGGCAAAAACCGCATGCGGCGGCCGGATGTGGTTTTTGCCGCATCCGGCCGCCATAGGCATGCATTGAAAAATGCGCCGCATCGCCGAATGCGCCGCGATGCAGGTTTTTTTGCCGCACGAAAAACGTGCCAGGCAACGTTCCATCCGCCCGTCGCATCGGCTAAATCTGCCACATGTGGCAAAAACCGGATGGAACGCAAGGCCATGCGGCACAATGCGGCACTAATTAAAGTCTATGCAGAAAAACCGCAACCAGCAGCAAAAAAATGGTTGCGATTTTCCTGCAAAGTGCCGGATTGTGCCGCATTGCAGAAACCGGAGGTGTGAAAGCAGCCTTAGGCTATGTGTCCACGGTAGAATGTTGCTGCGGATTTTTCTGCATGAAAATCCGCGACTTTCGTGGCAAATCCGCACCTTTTTTTGCCGCGGATTTAGATGCGGAATTTTTTTTCCCAATTCTGAAGCCAAACTCCGGATCAAAATGCGCAACAATAATTGACATGCTGCAGATTATTCCGGATCAAAATCTGCGGCAAATCCGCCGCGGAAAAATCCGCAGCATGGACACAGCATTTCCAAAATGTCATTGAAATGGCTTGGAAGTGCCGCTGCTGCAGATTTTCGGAAAATCCGCGGCTTTTCCGCGAGAAATCCGCGGCAAAATCCGCGCATTTTCCGCAGCGTGGACACATGGCCTAAATCAGCCATTTTATTTCACTTGGAAAGGATCTATTTTTTGATTACTGGATTAGTTTAAAATGGAAGATAAAACTGATCCAAATTTCCATAGGCTTCGTTGTTTTTTTTAACATTGATTGAATTGAAGTTTTTAAAAACTGACCAAAACGTTGTTTTTTCGGCACTTTTTTGCCAACATATTGCTGCAGGATCCGTTCTAACGGATGATTACCGGACATGTGAACTTTTTTTTTTTTTTTTTTTTTTTTTTAGGGTGTGCTAAAGCAAATATTAGATAAGAGACCAGAAATGTGAACAGACAGGAGAAGATTATTATTAAACTGAATATAAGAGTATAAACATAAGATACAGAATGGGCAAATTTAAGGGTCACTAAAAAGGGGTGGGGGGTGGGGAGGATAAATACATTTCATTTACTTCCTTCTTCCCACTGACAAGTACTTTCTTCCATCTGCTTCAAGTCACTGAAGTTATTTTCTTCCCATGCCCCTCTTCGCCTTCCACATACCGAAATACAGGCCGGGATATACAAAACGCTGGTCTGAGCTGACACTTGAGCACGAGCTGTCAATAAGTCACTGTACTAACCCTGCACATAATATCCTGGGAGTAAAAAGGAAAGGATTCCCGGAAAATACACACACGACATAACAGATATGTTCATAGAGATGTAAAAAAGTCCAAAAAATCTAAATAATCTACCGTATGTAGCTCTTCCCCATTTCACGCAGTTTTCACAGATGGGAAAACGTCTTCAAGTAATTGCTGGCGTCATACCAAGGATATACAAGAAAATGAACCTTCCCTACAACTAACTAGAAGAGGCACAATTCCTCACTCATGTCACAAATGATCGCACCATTCCTAATCGTTTGCTACTTCCACAATCTGGCCCAAAAACAAGAGCAGATCAAGAGACATAGCTATAATCTCCGCAGGGGACGCCTCCTTCCAGCAGCCGACAAATTGATATGTAAATGCACATGCTTTTGTATTTATACTTTTTAGATTTCATCCCCTAACAGAAGAGCTGACAGATGAAGTAGTAAGACCGCTGAGGAATGCAACTTTTCTACCCAGAGAATATTTTGGCAATAAGAAACTCCCTTCCGGGATCAAGGACCTCAGGTTTTCAGCCGCAGCTTAATTTAACTTCATGACCTCTGACTTGTTCCATAGCAATACAAGAAAAAAAAACAACAAAAAAAACAGGAAAAGAAAAAGCATTTCCTTGCTACTATAGTGGTAAGCAGGCAAATTCAGTTTTATATATCTATCTATGTGCAGCAATCTCTAAGGCTAGTTTCACACTTGCGTTGGACGGCTTCCGTAGCATTGCGTTGTGTGACGGATGCAACGGATGCGTTGCATATAGTGGCACAACGGATGCTACGTATCGTACGAAACAACGGAAAGCTTTTTTTTTTCTTCTTCTTTACAGTTTTACCGGCAGCAGACTATTGTGAACGATCAGCTGATCGCTCTCAATAGCCGGCGGCCGGTCACTCAGCTGAGCGCTGTCACTTGCCGGCGGACGTGCATGCAGGCGGCCGGTCGCTCAGCTGAGCGCTGTCACTTGCCGGCGGCCGGGCATGCAGGCGGCCGGTCGCTCAGCTGAGCGTTGTCACTTGCCGGCGGCCGGGCATGCAGGCGGCCGGTCGCTCAGCTGAGCGCTGTCACTTGCCGGCGGCCGGGCATGCAGGCGGCAGGTCGCTCAGCTGAGCGCTGTCACTTGCCGGCGGCCGGGCGCTCAGCTGAACATTCGGCCACCGCGACAAAATAAAGTTTGATTTAAAAAAAAAAAAAAAAAACAACATGCGCAGTGAAATCCTACGGATTGCGCTGCTCAAAAAAACGTTACGTTCTGCGTTTCTTCCGCCCGACGCAGCATCAAAATAACGACACTGCATCATCCAGCAGATGCAACGCAAACACTTGCGTTACAGTGCGCTATCTATACAAGTCTATGGAGAATAGCGCAGTGCGTTAACGGACTGCGCTATTCTCCATAGTGACGGACTCCGCGGAACGCAAGTGTGAAAGTGCCCTAATTGGAAGTGCAGCTGCAATAAACAATCAGCGCTCAGTACACGGAAGGCACGCTGTAATCACTGACTGTCCAAAGCTCCAGCACCGCTCAGATAACTGGAAACAAGCAGCAGCAGGGAGAATAAAATTTAATTTTTCTCCCTGCAGCTGCACTTTAGCTAAGATCTAGCAATTATTAGAATGTGGAGCTTTATATCCCGGCCCACAACAATGATTTAGTTCTCATGTAACCAATACCAATTTATGATTAATAGCAGTGTTGCTTTTTAAAGGCCACGTTGACTCATGCCAACAAGCCCAGCCGAAACACCCTATGACATATGAACTTCATAGATGGAAACCCCTGAACATCCCTTTTGTCCAAAATGGAGAAACACTACATGTTACATGGATATATGGGAAAATTATTTAAGACCACACTAAGGTCTATAACCCTGCAGAATAGATGCTTCAAATAATATTGCTTCTATTCTATTCTATTCGTTGTCTGCAAAAGACTCCTGCCAATTGGGGTGATCGTCCCGTACCTACTATAGCAACCACTACATTTTTGGTGAATTTTCCCTCAAACACCCTAGTTAGTCTTGCCTTTCAGGGACAACTCTAGTATCATATGATCCGGAACATCTTTGTTGGTGATCTTAGATGTCATTAGGATTTGTAGATGTCTTCTCCTGCACCAGAGCTCAAAAGAAATTACGGTAAATTTTCCTTCTGTCTGCTTTTGCGAATATCCACGTCTCAGCCATATGTTGCAACTGGAAATATTCACTTGAATTTTTACCAAATTCACAATAGAAGAAGATAGTACTGAAAATGGTCAGTGGTAAAAGCAAAACAGGGAGACAGAAGGTATTTGGCCAGATAACATCAAGAATGACTCGGGAACAAACATCAAGCAACTAGAAAAAGTGGTGGCAAACAGGGAAGCATGGAGAGAACTTGCCTTCAGACTATCCAAGAGTTGAACACAACTGAATCGAGTAAAAAAAAAATTTTAGGAATAAAGGAACACACACACAGACGTCTCAAACCCTCAATCACAATTGTTACGCCCACGCTATTTTTGTAGAAGTGATGCTATCACCTGGTCTATTCCATAACTTGCAACCTACAATTTCTCTGCTCAGGTCTTTCCCAAGCAATACATTCCAGTCACTGAGGAGCTTCTGGTCATATAAAAGCAGAAAGCCGACGCCAGGGCACAGAAAAAAAAAACCCACTAACAAGTGCAGTCATGCATACCTTGGTACCTCCAGAGGAATAACAAGGAGAGCTGCAGGCTTCTGTGGCACATGGACATGCCATGATAACTGATTATGATCGGAGTATGGAATGTGGCCACACAACATTCCCCATTTGCCTCAGCAGCTTCCAGTTATCAACCGTACATGGTAAGTATATTAATGGAGCGACAACCCAATACACACTGCTTTACTGGACTATTGGAATTTTATAATAAAATTCTCTGTCTGGAATATGTTTTTTTGCAATAAAAACTGTTCTGACTTTCTTGGAAACTGTAGGGACCTTTACCCTTGCATCTCCAGATTAGGTCCATGCATCATATTGCTTTCCTACATGGAAAAAATGAAAACACAAGTTCCCCCAGTTTAGAGGGAGTTTTCCAAATTCTGACCACGATCCAAGGACACCTGCCCAAAAGGTTTCCATGCTTCATTGTTGGTCCACATTAGTCTGTGCACATTTTAAAGACTATAATACACTGGATTTTTAGCCATCTCCAGGTGTATTCAAGGCCATCTCCTTACAAAGCTTGCCCACCATCTTCTGGCGCTACCTTTGTAGGTTCAATCTTCTACCTGCATGATATCCACCCTACACATATGGAGATCATTGCACAACAGTGGAGGTAATGCATTGAGTATGCACAAAAACAGTGTTCAAATTGAACTTTCTTATTATATATTTGAGCATCTCCAGCCTTTTTCGGAAACCTTAAAGGCCAGTAAAGAGCACGAGCAAAAAAATGAACACAATGTTCGCAATAGTCAGGAGATCCTACTGGGGTGGGCTCACCTGACCCACGGTATTATAGGAATATCTATACATTTTGGGCGGTAAATGCAAGTACGTCATCTCTTTGCATGTACAGGTGACCAAGCACTAGTTGATTGGTCCTACAAAAACTATTTATGTACGTGTATAGCGCTAAAATAAATCCTGTACACTGTAGAGGTTTGTGTCTGCATTAATTGATCCAGGTATGTAGCCAGGTAATTTCCTACAAGTGGCACCGCACCCAGAGCCGACCAGCCTTCTGCTGGAATACTGCAGGAACCTGAGACGTGACCCGTCAACTGCTCACAATTTTGGGTGTGTAACGAGATTATGAAGCGATTATTCTCCCATTATCCCGTAACTTGTCATAGTGACAGCACAATTAGAGCGGTGATAAAATAGTAACAAAGAATTTACTCCTGAGATTGAGTGAACACCCACATAGCTGAGACACGATGAACCAGATCTCCAGCTGATGAAAGCAGGAAGAAGACTTCAGCAAAGGAAGAGCGGCCATCCCAGCCGGGGAATGCGCCTGTACAAAAACAAGCTACGGCAAAGGAAAGGAGCTGCGCATCACATAGTCTGAAGAGTCTCATTTCCTTTCCTTTCCGGTACACGACCTCCTCTCCAGTATATCTAGGGACTCCCCAGGAGTCAGGTCCCGAACAGGAGGAAGCAAGACTTCAGCCAGGGACGAATAGCGGGAATCCATTCAAGTGTTTACAATTCAAGTCCAGATTTAAAAACTAAAAGGACAGGATGCAGGCCCTTCCCGGCTGCCTCCTCTAGGTCGTCTCTTCAGTAAAGAATGTCTGTTGCTTTAAATGGAGTTTTTGGATTCCAATGCAGTTATTAATATTTCATCTGATAAAGCAGTAATAGCTCTTCTGCAGAAGAATGACTGAGCAAGTTCGATTTTGGGGAATTCCACTGTTGGCCAGAAAAATGCTCCATGTATATAAAAATGTTGTTGGAGATATCCAATGTAGAAAATAAGGGAGGCTTCAGCATAACCTGGCACTAAAATATTTATTTTTGTTGGAAAATGATTTTGCACCATGTAGAGAAAAAAGTTGTTGGAAATAGCCACCCTAAAAAGACAGTTTAGGTACTTTAGTGCCTACTTTTTAGAATAAGATGTGCATGTATCTGAGGAATAGTGATGAGCGGGCACTACCATGTTCGGGTGCTCAGTACTCGTAACTAGTGATGAGCGGGCACTACCATGTTCGGGTGCTCAGTACTCGTAACTAGTGATGAGCGGGCACTACCATGTTCGGGTGCTCAGTACTCGTAACTAGTGATGAGCGGGCACTACCATGCTCGGGTGCTCAGTACTCGTAACTAGTGATGAGCGGGCACTACCATGTTCGGGTGCTCAGTACTCGTAACTAGTGATGAGCGGGCACTACCATGTTCGGGTGCTCAGTACTCGTAACTAGTGATGAGCGGGCACTACCATGTTCGGGTGCTCAGTACTCGTAACTAGTGATGAGCGGGCACTACCATGTTCGGGTGCTCAGTACTCGTAACTAGTGATGAGCGGGCACTACCATGTTCGGGTGCTCAGTACTCGTAACTAGTGATGAGCGGGCACTACCATGCTCGGGTGCTCAGTACTCGTAACTAGTGATGAGCGGGCACTACCATGTTCGGGTGCTCAGTACTCGTAACTAGTGATGAGCGGGCACTACCATGTTCGGGTGCTCAGTACTCGTAACTAGTGATGAGCGGGCACTACCATGCTCGGGTGCTCAGTACTCGTAACTAGTGATGAGCGGGCACTACCATGTTCGGGTGCTCAGTACTCGTAACTAGTGATGAGCGGGCACTACCATGTTCGGGTGCTCGGTACTCATTAAGAACAAATGGATGTCTAGCCAGCATATATAGGAGTGGAGCAAACATCACTGGCTACCCCACAGCATGTAATCAAAGAGACTAAAAAGAGGCCCAGCAGAGACTTAAGGGGGCTTTACACACTGCAATGTCGCTAGCGTTTGCACCCGCCCCTGTCGTTTTTGTGCGTCACGCGAAAATCGCTGCCCGTGGCGGACAAAATCGCTAGTACCCGTCACACAAACTTACCTTCCTAGCGATGTCGCTGTGGCCGGCGAACAGCCTCTTTTTAAGGGGGCGGTTCGTGCGGTGTCACAGCGACATCACACGGCAGGCGACCAATAGAAGCGGAGGGGCGGAGAGCAGCCGCATGAAAGTCATGCCCACCTCGTTGCCACGGGACGCAGGTACGGTGTTGTTCGTCGTTCCCGGGGTGTCACAAGTAGCAATGTGTGCTGCCTCAGGAACGACAAACAACCTGCATCCAAAATCAGCAACGATATTTGGGAAATGGACGACGTGTCAACGATCAACGATTAGGTGAGTATTTTGCACAGTTAGCGGTCGCTCGTACGTGTCACACGAAATGGCATCGCCAATGAGGCCGGATGTGCGTCACGAATTCCGTGACCCTCAACAACCTCTCGTTAGCGATGTCGTTGCATGTAAAGCAGCCTTTAGTCTTGCTAGCCTACCTAAGTCTGTGGGTTGACGCCCAAGTCTCCCTGCTCTTATCACAGACATCAGACAAGTTAGCAGGTAGAGTGCCACAATCTGTAGTTTCCACAACTCTTGATGCTGCCATTACAGTTTGTGATGCAAAAATCTCCTTGGGACAGAATAATGAGCAGAAAGAGACCAATTTCCAGGCAGCAAAATTAAGACCGTACAAATGACAAGAATAGCCATTTTGGAAGTACGGCCTATGCAGTATAGAAAGGGGCAGTATACAAAGTGGGCTGATTGCCGCACATTACTGCTGTATAACATGGTCTCACAACACAATCACATTTAACTCCGCAGCAGAGTGACTATAACATGCATCTGTCTAATATATATATGTTATTAACCTTAGCCGCCTGTGCATTAGCAGCCAGCACTGGGACAGAGAATAAACAGCTGCACTACAACAGCTTTGTCACAATCAACATACAGCAAATAAACTAAAATAATACAAACTATTAAAGGACGAGTACGATAATCATTAAAACCTTCTTTACAAGCATTCTGCAGAATCATTCTTAGCTCATGGGTTTCTCATTAGGAGCAAACAGATGAATTCTCCTATATACATAGGTGGAGAGCGGCAGATCGTCCCAAAGATGGATTCCCATAATATACAGGAGCTGAGCTCTGTATTACTGAGTGACACCTCTTACTGCAGCGCTGCGCTAATCACTCATTTTTTTCAACCAATAGTCACTACAGCAGTGAATGAACATATGTACAGGACACATCACAAAACCCAGAATATTGCAAAGGTTTGTTCTACTGAACACCCAGTTACAGGTGTATCCTAAAATTGCATCTATTTTGTATACTCTGGACAAAGTGCGGAGTGCACGTTTTGTATGGTGCAGATCTTACTGCAAACATCTGTTCATATCGCTGAAAGGGGGATTTCCAATCTTTTATGGAAAAAAAAAAGTTTATATATAATTTGCATGATGATTAGAAACTGCCTGGAGCTAAAATACCTCTATCAGCCCCAGCCGTTCTTGTGTGCAGCCTTATGACTGCCCTGGGGTGTATCTGCTGTATGAATAAGCAGCGCACACACAGCGCTCATCTCTACCACTTCCTCAGGAGAGCAGAGATTTTTATACAGAGCAGATAGTCATTACTTTTCCACATGGTGATAGAGGGGTCAAATGCAAATCTAGGCAAGGTCAGCAAGAGGAATCATGGAAAATGTAGTTCTTCACAGCTCCTATGGTTGTCAAGAGTCAAGAGGTAGTCACCAGAAATGGTCTTCCAACAGTCTTGAAGGAGTTCCCAGAGATGCATCGCACTTGTTGGCCCTTTTGCCTTCACTCTGCGGTCCAGCTCACTCCAAACCATCTCGATTGGGTTCAGGTCTGGTGACTGTGGAGGCCAGGTCATCTGGCGTAGCACCCCATCACTCTCCTTCTTAGTCAAATAGCCCTTACACAGCCTGGAGGTGTGTTTGGGGTCATTGTCCTGTTGAAAAATAAATGATGGTCCAACTAGACGCAAACCGGATTGAATAGCATGCCACTGCAAGATGCTGTGGTAGCCATGGTGGTTCAATATGCCTTCAATTTTGAATAACTCCCCAACAGTGTCACCAGCAAAGCACCCCCACATAGTCACACCTCCTCCTCCAAGTTTCACGGTGGGAACCAGGCATGTAGAGTCCATCCGTTCACCTTTTCTGCGTCGCACGAAGATGGTTGGATCCAAAGATCTCAAATTTGGACTCATCAGACCAAAGCACAGATTTCCACTGGTCTAATGTCCATTCCTTGAGTTCTGCTTGTTGCCTGTCCTTAGCAGTGGTTTCCTAGCAGCTATTTTACCATGAAGGCCTGCTGCACAAAGTCTCCTCTTAACAGTTGTTCTAGAGTTGTGTCTGCTGCTAGAACTCTGTGTGGCATTGACCTGGTCTCTAATCTGAGCTGCTGTTAACCTGCGATTTCTGAAGCTGGTGACTCAGATAAACTTATCCTCCGCAGCAGAGGTGACTCTTGGTCTTCCTTTCTTGGGGCGGTCCTCATATGAGCCAGTTTCTTTGTAGCGTTTGATGGTTTTTGCCACTGCACTTGGGGACACTTTCAAAGTTTTCCCAATTTTAGAGACTGACTGACCTTCATTTCTAAAGTAATAATGGCCACTCGTTTTTATTTTTTTACTTAAAATTTGTATTATGGCAAGAAAAATGCAGCTAACAGTCTATTCAGTAGGACTATCAGCTGTGTATCCCCCAGACTTCTGCACAACACAACTGATGGTCCCAACCCCATTTATAAGGCAAGAAATCCCACTTATTAAACCTGACAGGGCACACCTGTGAAGTGAGAACCATTTCCGGTGACTACTTCTTGAAGCTCCTAAAGAGAATGCCAAGAGTGTGCAAAGCGGTAATCAAAGCAAAAGAACCTAGAACATAAGGCATATATTCAGTTATATCACACTTTTTTGTTAAGTATTTCATTCCACGTGTGTTAATTCAAACTTTTTATGCCTTCAATGTGAATCTACAATTTCCAGAGTCATGAAAATAAAGAAAATCCTTTGCATGAGAAGGTGTGTGTCCAAACATACATACATACATAAACACACACACACACACACACACACACACACACACTGCTGGCCAAAAGTATTGGCACCCCTGCAATTCTGTCAGATAATACTCTGTTTCTTCTTGAAAATGATTGCAATCACAAATTCTTTGGTATTGTTATCTTCATTTATTTTGCTTGCAATAAAAAAAACACAAAAGAGAATGAAACAAAAATCAAATCATTGATCATTTCACACAAAACTCCAAAAATGGGCCAGACAAAAGTATTGACACCCTTAGCCTAATACTTGGTTGCACAACCTTTAGCCAAAATAACTGGGAACAACCGCTTCCGGTAACCATCAATGAGTTTCTTACAATGCTCTCCTGGAATTTTAGACCATTCTTCTTAGGCAAACTGCTCCAGGTCCCTGAGATTTGAAGGAGCCTTCTCCAAACTGCCATTTTGAGATCTCTCCACAGGTGTTCTATGAGATTCAGGTCTGGACTCATTGCTGGCCACTTTAGTAGTCTCCAGTGCTTTCTCTCAAACCATTTTCTAATGCTTTTTGAAGTGTGTTTTGGGTCATTGTCCTACTGAAGACCCATGACCTCTGAGGGACACCCATCTTTCTCACACTGGGCCCTAAGTTATGCTGCAAAATTTGTTGGTAGTCTTCAGACTTCATAATGCCATGCACACGGTCAAGCAGTCCAGTGCCAGAGGCAGCAAAGCAGCCCCCAAAACATCAGGGAACCTCTGCCATGTTTGACTGTAGGGACCGTGTTCTTTTCTTTGAATGCCTCTTTTTTTTTTCCTGTAAACTCTATGTTGATGGCTTTTCCCAAAAAGCTCTACTTTTGTCTCATCTGACCAGAGAACATTCTTCCAAAACGTTTTAGGCTTTCTCAGGTAAGTTTTGGCAAACTCCAGCCTGGCTTTTTTATGTCTCGGGGTAAGAAGTGGGGTCTTCCTGGGTATCCTACCAGGGCCGGCTCCAGGTTTTTGTGGGCCCCGGGCGGAAGAGTCCCAGTGGGCCCCATCCACACACAGACACCGATACGAACATATACATATTTAAAGACAAACTCACAAAAATACATATAAACAGACAAATATATACAGTCATATACACTTACAGACACACACACACACACACACACAAGTCTGCTGCATACAGACAGACACACACACACACAACTCTGCTACATACAGACAAACACATACAACTCTGCTACATACAAACACATACAGCTCTGCTACATACAGACAAACACACACACAAACTCTGCTACATACAGACAAACACATACAACTCTGCTACATACAAACACATACAACTCTGCTACATACAGACAAACACATACAACTCTGCTACATACAGACAAACACATACAACTCTGCTACATACAGACAAACACATACAACTCTGCTACATACAAACACATACAACTCTGCTACATACAGACAAACACATACAACTCTGCTACATACAGACAAACACATACAACTCTGCTACATACAGACAAACACATACAACTCTGCTACATACAGACAAACACATACAACTCTGCTACATACAGACAAACACATACAACTCTGCTACATACAGACAAACACATACAGCTCTGCTACATACAAACACATACAACTCTGCTACATACAGACAAACACATACAACTCTGCTACATACAGACAAACACATACAACTCTGCTACATACAAACACATACAACTCTGCTACATTCAGACAAATGCACACAACTCTGCTACATACAGACAAACACAACTTTGCTACATACAGACAAACACAACTTTGCTACATACAGACAAACACATGCAACTCTGCTACATACAAACACATACAACTCTGCTACATACAGACAAACACACACAACTCTGCTACATACAGACAAACACACACAACTCTGCTACATACAAACACATACAACTCTGCTACATACAGACAAACACATACAACTCTGCTACATACAAACACATACAACTCTGCTACATACAGACAAACACATACAACTCTGCTACATACAAACACATACAACTCTGCTACATACAGACAAACACATACAACTCTGCTACATACAGACAAACACATACAACTCTGCTACATACAAACACATACAACTCTGCTACATACAGACAAACACATACAACTCTGCTACATACAGACAAACACACACAACTCTGCTACATACAAACACATACAACTCTGCTACATACAGACAAACACACACAACTCTGCTACATACAGACAAACACACACAACTCTGCTACATACAGACAAACACACACAACTCTGCTACATACAGACAAACACACAACTCTGCTACATACAGACAAACACATACAACTCTGCTACATACAGACAAACACATACAACTCTGCTACATACAGACAAACACATACAACTCTGCTACATTCAGACAAACGCACACAACTCTGCTGCTCTGTGGGGCCCACACCCGCGGCTCGGCGGGTACAGCACCCGCGGCACTGGCAGCACCCGCGGCTCGGCAGGGCCCACACCCGCGGCTCGGCAGGGCCAGCACCCGCGGCACTGGCAGCACCCGCGGCTCGGCAGGGCCCGCACCCGCGGCTCGGCGGGTACAGCACCCGCGGCACTGGCAGCACCCGCGGCTCGGCAGGGCCCACACCCGCGGCTCGGCAGGGCCCACACCCGCGGCTCGGCGGGGCCAGCACCCGCGGCACTGGCAGCACCCGCGGCTCGGCAGGGCCCACACCCGCGGCTCGGCGGGGCCAGCACCCGCGGCTCGGCGGGGCCCACACCCGCGGAATCGGCGGGTGGGGGCATTGGCAGGGGCCAGGGCATACATCCAGGGGGTAGAAGCAGCTCACCGGGGCCTATAATGGGGAGGCGGGGAGGGCACTTACCCGATTAGGTCACGGTGGAGAGGGGGCCCACACAGCGCCGGACAGAAGCTCGCCTCCTTCATCTGTGGGACTGAGAAGGCGGTAGCTCCGCCCACAGGTGAAATTCAAACGAGGATGTCTGCGCGCCTTAAAGTGACGGCGCCGCAGATTGCTGCCGAGGACTGCGGTCCCCGGAACTCGGCCGGGGACCGCAGAACTGTAAAGGTGAGTGGGCCCCGGCCAAGGGACAGGAGAACTGACGAGGCCGAGTGGGCCCCCCCGGCTCTCCAGGGCCCCGGCATTTGCCCGGGTTTGCCGGGTGCTGACGCCGGCCCTGTATCCTACCATACAGTCCCTTTTCATTCAGACGCTGATAGATAGTACGGGTTGACACTGTTGTACCCTCGGACTGCAGGGCAGCTTGAACTTGTTTGGATGTTAGTCGAGGTTCTTTATCCACCATTCGCACAATCTTGCATTGAAATCTTTCAATTTTTCTTTTCCTTCCACATCTAGGGAGGTTAGCCACAGTGCCATGGGCTTTAAACTTCTTGATGACACTGCGCACCGTAGACACAGGAACTTTCAGGTCTTTGAAGATGGACTTTTAGCCTTGAGATTGCTCATGCTTCCTCACAATTTGGATTCTCAAGTCCTCAGACAGTTCTTTGGTCTTCTTTCTTTTCTCCATGCTCCATGTGGTACACACAAGGACACAGGACAGAGGTTGTGTCAACTTTAATCCATGTCAACAGGCTGCAAGTGTGATTTAGTTATTGCCAACACCTGTTAGGTGCCACAGGTAAGTTACAGGTGCTGTTAATTACACAAATTAGAGAAGCATCACATGATTTTTCAAACAGTGCCAATACTTTTGTCCACCCCCTTTTTTATGTTTGGTGTGGAATTATATCCAATTTGGCTTTATGACAATTTTTTTTATTTTTTTTTTCATTGAAGACAAATTAAATGAAGATAATACCAAAAAAATTGTGATGGCCATCATTTTCAGGAAGAAACTGAGTATTCTCTGACAGAATAGCAGGGGTGCCAATACTTTTGGCCAGCACTGTACATACATTTATATATATTATATATACACACATATATACACACACACACACACACACACACATACATATACACACACACCCCCACTATATATACACATACACGCACACACTTTATTTGCACATTTATTCTTAGAAGCTCCTTGACATTCTGCTTCACTTCTTTGCATACATGGAAAGTGCATTGCATAACGTGTTGTCCAACATTATTTTATCAAACTTTTCAACTAGGTCCAAACAGTAAAATATACAAATATCGCCTATGGCTCCTTGGTGCACAATAGTTTATTGCTTAGGTTTTACATAATAGGAGGTTTATGAATGCATAAAATAACAGACATCAATGTTATATGTTGGAACCTGTGCTCTATAATAATTCTGGAATTATTTGGTTATTACCATGAAGCAAAATTCTTAGCCTATAGTTTCGAGGGGGTGACCTGTAAATATTAGGCAAGTGAAGTGTTCACACACAGTTATGTCATCACGGTGGCTCAGTGGTTAGCACTGCAGTCTTGCAGCGCTGGGGTCCTGGGTTTAGCTCCCACTAAGGGCAACATCTGTAAGGAGTTTGTATGTTCTCCCAGTGTTTGTGTGGGTTTCCTCCCACACTCCAAAGACATACTGATAGGGAATTTACATTGTGAGCCCCAATGGGGACAGTGTTGATCACATCTGTAAAGCGCTGTGGAATATGAGAGCACTATATAAACAATGCATAATAATAATAATAAGATAGATAGAGATATCTCTCTCGCTCTCTCTATATATACATAAAGTTTGGACACACACCTTCTCATGCAAAGGATTTTCTTTATTTTCATGACTTATTTTCATGGAAATTGAAGATTCACATTGAAGGCATAAAAAGTATGAATTAACACACGTGGAATGAAATACTTAACAAAAAAGTGTGATATAACTGAATATATGCCTTATGTTCTAGGTTCTTCAAAGTAGCCACCTTTTGCTTTGATTACTGCTTTGCACACTCTTGGCATTCTCTTTAGGAGCTTCAAGAAGTATATATATATCCTATTCTGACCTCCTCGACTGAAATGGATTCTCTACTTATGCGGCTGTGTATCCCACTGAACTTGGGGCATAGACATTTGGAGTGGATGTTATGTGGTTGCAGCCTTCACTTTTCACCTGAGTAAGGAGCCAGCACCTGGGATTTAGATTGTGGGCCCCAATGGGGAGAGCGAAGAGCACATCTCTAAAGTGCTGTAGAATTAATAGTGCAATATAAATGAGTAAAATAAATAAAAAAATAAATGTATACAATTGCAGCTCCAGAGGTAAAGTAATAATTTAACGGTTATTCCCATCTCCAAGATCCTATCCCAATATGTAGGAGGTGTAATAATAATATTACCAAATGCTTTCAACTAAAAATGTAGTATAGTTCTCCTGATATAGCCATTCCTCTCACCTCATGTGCAGGGCATTGCAGCTTAGCTATCTACGGTTACAACCATGAGTAACAAACGGTTACAATATGAATGGTGGTAGCCATGGATACCTAAGCTGCAATGCCCTGCACATGAGGTAAGAGACATGGCTATATCAGGAGAACTATACTACATTTCTAATTGAAGGTATTTGCTTTTATTATTACTACACCTACTCTATATTGGGAAAGGATATTGGAGATGAGAGTAACCCTTTCAGCATTAACTCTAGATACCAATGTGATTATACCTTAGGCAATAAGCGAGCATGCACACAGTGGTAAGTGAAATGTGCGGCCATCACTTCACACACACAATGTAGTGGGTTAGTGTAACTTATATTAACACAACCCATGCGGTACCTGCACTTCTGTTCTTCATAACTAAACACCTGCTGGAAAACAGATTTAAGAAAAGGAAATTACAAAAGGAAAGAATTAATACTGAGTATGTAGCAGTATGTCTCCCTGAGCAGGGGTCCATCCGGTCAGACTTGTAGTAT
>NC_134354.1:103597516-103615016 GCF_048569485.1 Anomaloglossus baeobatrachus | reverse complement strand
GGTCTGAACACTTCAGACCATCTGATATTTCAGTTTAATACATTTGCAAAAATGTCTACATTTCTGGGGTGCAGAGTGTACATTAATGAGGGAAAAAATTAACTTTTTTAAAATTTACCAAATGGGTGCAATGAAACAAAGTGAAAAATTTAAAAGGAGTCTGAATACTTCCCGTACCGACTAAATCTTCTAAATTTGGGGGGGGGCGCGATCCTTTTAAGAATCAAATAAAATAAAATAAAAAAAAAAAAAAAATAAAGCCACTTTGAACCCAAGCCCAAAAAAATTGCAAGAATTAAGAGACTTTCTCAAAAGTTTACACAGAAGGACAGAGCAGAAAATACCAGTTAGACTACTCTGGAAGTCAATTTGCTTTTTCATTTTTCCCATAAAAAGAGTCACTAAACTTTCTTCCTTATTTTGCATATTTAGCGGGCATTTGAATTGTCTGCAGATCGTTCCCAACACCCCCACCGATCATAAAACGGACTCCTGGAAAATGCACGGCTCAGACGACAAAAGTACATATTCAATAAAAAGTACCGTATATCAATCAAAAAAAATTTACTTATTTAATTACCAACAGCAAATTGACACCACGGATGGGTTCATGCATCAAGTATTCGTTTCAGAAATCTGCACCAAAATTCCAAATCTCTGGCCTAATCCACATGGGACGTATGGAGATTTTCAAGCTTGTTCTCCAGTGGGATTTTTATGCCATCTATGAATCTGGATTAATACAAATCGGCCCAAACAGTTGCCACATTTGCAGCTTCCTAAATCCATCAACCGAAATAGGTTTTGGCCTATCAGTGCTACGTCTGCAGACGCCCTGCAGCAAAGCCATTGAACTGGAAAAGGTCATTTGGGGCCATCCGAATACTTTACCACAATTGTCTCAAGCTTTGTAGGACTGTAAAATGGCAATACAGTGGAACCTTGCTTAACGAGAACAATCTGTTCTGGGACTGTGCTTGTTAACCAAGTTACTCGTTCAGCAAAGCAAGATTTCCCATAGGAAATCATTGCAATGCAGACAATTCGTTCCACAACTTGCCTCCTGGGATTTGCTGTTCTCTGGTACGGGGCCGGTCTGTGTATCGGGTTACCATAACGACGAGGGAGGAACTTCCACGGCCAGAGTGCTGACGTCAAAGGCAGAGCCGCTTGCCTCTGATTGGCCAGCGCGCTGCCTTTGAGTAGCATCTGACAGGAAGTTCCTGCCTCATCGCTATGGATGCACATCCTGGAGTGGAGCGGAGCAGCGAACTACAGGACCCAGGAGGCCGGCGATGAAACGGAAGGTACATTACATTACATTATATGCTCACCTTACCTTCCGTTCCATCGCGGGCCTCCTGGGTCATGTAGTTTTCCGCGAGGACGTCGCGATGTATCCGGGAACTACAAGAACCATGAGACCGGCGGTGGAACGGAATGTAAGGTGAGCATAATACTGTATGTGTGTGCGTGCGTGCGTGTTTGTGCGTACATGTGTGTGTTTGTGTGAACTGCAAGTGCGGGTCAGAGCGCGGTGGATGTACGGAACCGGAAGTGTGTGCGGTGAGGATTTCGCTCGTACAGCAAGGCTTTCTTGTAAAGCGGGTTACAAATTTACAGAAAGCTTTGCTTGTTAAGCGAAATTGTCATTAAGTGGGTTACTCGTTAAGCGAGGTACCACTGTAACTACACAAAAACTGCACTTTATACAAAAGGCCATGGATTGTTCTACAATGTAAAACGCAAACAGACCTTGAGTACCTGGACAAAAATCCTAAAAACATAGAAAAGAAAAAAGGGAGGACTAGTCATGGAAGAGGAATGCCAAACCCTGGAGGGTTATTGGAGGAGGAATCGTCTCTTTATTAATGGTCACACGCTGACCTTTCCTTGAGAGTTGCTTTACAGTCTCAGTGAAAACATGCGCTGGCCTGTCATTAATATAAATGGCATACACTATCTCCCCCTTTGTTTTTTACAATTCCATGCCAAATACTAGGAAATAGTAGGCTTGGCCAATATATAGGGTCAAGAAATTGTCAAGAGGATATATGGTCATTTGTTACATGATCCTGTACAAGATTTCAAAGAAATATAGAGTGAACGCTACTCAGGAGGATACAAAAAAAAGAACCCGTCACCAGGTCAAAAGTGGACAGTTTTGCTCTTACTTCATTCCCATGGCTCCCCTGAGTATTCTGTGGGTTTCGGTTGTTTGTTCTAAATTCGCCATATTGTTCCAGAAACATGGGCTTTTATTTTTACAGTTAATCTCTATTTGCTGTGCATTGATACATAGCACCATCATACTCCACAGCACTTTACAGACATCATCAATGTCCCCATTGGGGCGCACAATTCAAATCCCCTTTCAGTATGTTTTTGGAGTGTGGAAATAAATCCACTCAAACACTGGGAGATCAGATACACTCCTTGCAGATGTTGTCCTTGGTGGGATTTGTACCCAGAACACCTGCACTGCAAAGCAAAAGGTACCAACCATGGTGGCTCAGTGGTTAGCGCTGCTACCGTGCAGCACTGTGATACTGGGTACAAATCCCACCAAGGACAACATCTGCAAGGAGTTTGTATGTCCTCCTCGTGCTTTTGTGGGTTTCCTCCAACACTCGAAAGACAGAGATTGGGAATTTAAGCGGGCTTTACACGCTACAATATCGTTAATGAATTATCGTCGGGGTCACGTTGTTTGTGACGCACATCCGGCGTCATTAATGAGATCGCAACGTGTAACACATAAGAGCGATCTTAAACGATCGCAAAAGAGGGCAAAATCGCTTGCCGCGGAGAGGTCGCCGTGAAACAAAAAAAATCGTTTTCAGGATGTTAGCGATGTTGTTCGTCATTCCTGCGGCAGCACACATCGCTATGTGTGACACCGCAGGAACGACGAACATCTCCTTACCTGCCTCCACCGGCAATGCAGAAGGAAGGAGGTGGGAGGGATGTTTAGGTCCCGCTCATCTCCGCCCCTCTGCTTCTATTGTCCGCCTGCCGTGTGACGTCGCTGTGACACCGCACGAACCGCCCCCTTAGAAAGGAGGCGGTTCGCCAGCCAGAGCAACGTCGCAGAGCAGGTAATTGAGGTTGTGCGACACAGGCAGCGATATGCACATGTCGCACAACCGACAGGGGCGGGTACGATAGCTTGCGAGATCGCAGACTGTAAAGCCCGCTTTAGATTGTGATTGTAAGCAATGGATAATAAAACAAAAGAGCCACTGTGCTGTCCAATCTTTATGGTTTCTACCAAAGCAGTGGTGCTTAAATGTAAAAATCCTTTGAGACATTTATATAACATATATCTGGCTCAGCATTAGACCTGACTATCAGTCAGTGCGGGAAGGGGGGAGGGGGGGTGGAGGCACGGTTATAGCTGCCGCTCACCATACACCAAGCAGTGACTGAACCCGCACCGGCGCCACCAATATGACTGAAAGCTGAATGCTGCCGGAAGGAGTGAAAGTTATTTTCCTCCCGGCAGCGGGGCTCTAAGTAGGAGAGCTGGACAGGTTCAAAAAGCTATTAACCTGCAGATTAATCCCATATCTGCAGGTTAATAGCAGGGTGGGGGGGGGCACATGAATTACATCACTCATGTTAACAAATAATGTGCTTTAAAAAAAAAAAAAAATTATTAAAAAAAAACCATGGATCAATAACTCCAAATAGGGCAAGATTGTGAACGAAAAAAATCCACCCCTGTATTTTGCAATTGGTGAATAGGAGGCACCAGCTGAAGGATCAGCAGAACTACCAGGGGCCAGCACTGGATTGGAGGGGATTTTATGGTTATTTGTAGGCTTTAGATTGTCCGTAAAGCCCAGAAAACCTGTTTATTTCACTTGCATGCCCAAAGATTATTATATAAGCTTGTTCATTGTTTACATGATAACCCTGCCCAAGCTTTAAAGTGACAATGTTATGTTCCTACATAACATAATGGCACTAATACATGATACCACTGACCACACAACATCAAACGCCGCCTTGTCCTACCCTGAATGTGGTTACATTGCTCCTTATAAGATCAACACAGACATCCTCCAAAGTGGATTCCTCCCACTTCCATCTTCTCACATGCCAGGGCTCTCGTTTTCCACATCATGACCAAAGTATTGTGGCAAGATGCTAGTGAACCATTCATTAAAACAATGGGGTTCCATAATTTTACAGAGTGATATTGCTACATCATTTTAGATATTGGTGGAGGCCCAAGTCCCAGGATGACATTTTAGGACAACTGATGAATCCAGGTGGAGGTTCCCTTTAAGGAGAAATTTTAGAAGCAACCACAGAGCACTGGTTATGGACGATTATTATAGGATTATTTAACCATTTAAATTTATGGTTTTTATGTTTTTAAGGAAATCTACTGCAACGTTCACCTGGTTCTTTCTGAGGATGTAAGGAAGGAGTAAGAAAATACCACCGAGCGCTAATGGCAGATACTCATAACAGCCATTTCTTTAGTTAGTCATACACCTTAGCAGGGGCTGATATATCATTAGTGCAACCGCACAGGGGCCCAAGTGTTAAGGGGCCCATTTCTACCTCTAAACCAGGAGGAATTGTTGCATTTCATTAGCTCTTGGACTGAAAAGGGCCCATATATTGCTCTTGCACAGAGGCCCCTTTTCTGTCCATCAGTGCACCTTAGGCCGCGGATCCCCCGACCTAAACTCAACAACCTCAAACCCATGTGGCTGTTTATTTTGGATCAGGAGACACATGGCCAGTCCGTACATCATAGAGCTTTCAATTAGCCCTTTGGGCTAAATCCTTGTTTCGCCAAAGCTAACCCCTTAAACCCAGCCCCAATCAAATGAAAGCACAGCTAAGTGTGACTGTAGGAATAAAATGCTGCCAGACACCAATGGTGGCAGCTAATGGTCTATAGGTCGTGATGGGTGGACTGACTGAAAAAAATCCAGATTTGCTCGGTTTCAAAGGTACACGGGTGCCGGGCCCCAGATTCCAGGTATTTGATCCAGATCCAGCACTCGAGAGATTAAAAAAAAATAAATAAAGGAAAAATAAAGAAAATAAGAATGAAGCAAGCACTATTATTAACGAGGCTCCGTCGTGGCTTTATGCTGCTCACGTGGCCTCTCCTTCACTTCCTGGGCCACTCAATAGGCTCATCCATATGCACTGCTTTCCCCGCCCACTGGCCATCATGGCGTCTGTGATTGGTTGCAGTCACACGCGTCCCCAGCCTGTGTGACAGCATCTGACTGCAACCAATCACAGGCGCTGTCTAAGTGTCAGTATCGTGGTATAAAAATAAAACATTTGGCATAGGGTCCCCCCATATTATGATACTCAGCACAGATAAAGCTCATGGCTACAGGCTGCAGCTCCCCCAGACATGCGCTTACCTTGGCTGTGTATCAAAATAAGAGGAACCGCATGGAGTTTTTTATTTCATCTAAATACTTAATTTAATAAAAAAAACTGACATGCGGTTTCCCCCCACCCCCCAATTTTGATATCCAGCCAAGATAAAGTCCGACAGCTGGGGGCTGGTATTCTCAGACTGGGGAGGTCCATGCTTATTGGACCGCCCCCAAATGCTATAAAATTGACAAATCCCCTGTCAGTCTACCCAAGTCATCGCCACAGAAAAACACTAGCCTTGGCAGCCTCGTGTCTTCTATATCAGCAACAGAACCAATGCCAATATTTGGGTGTAATCCAATAGCAGTGGTGAGCATCGGAGCAGGGGTGCTGCAGTGACTGAATTTGTCAGGTAAGTAATGCTTGTTTCATTACATGTACGCCTTTTAGTCAAATTTTTGTTCCATCCTTTTACACAACAGGCAAAGCTGAAAGACTTTCCTCAATTAATTCCACTTTGATTTAAGGAAATGCCTCTAACAGGGCTCCATTATATATGACTCTTCGTTAAGATCTGCTTTGTTTGCAAAGGCCAAGAGCTTCCTGATTACTTTGCTGCAAGCAGCAGCCATGGAGGAGCCTCTGGATACCAGCGTGCTGAGAGCGGTCATACAGGACAGACCTCAAGACAACAACAACAACTCCCATACCCAGGCCAATAAAAAAAGGACCGCTCAGCACGACCGGACGCTGCTCAGCGCTGGCAGCATCACTAAATATTTCCTCTATTTACCCAGCCTTCTTCCCAAAACACAGTTTAATGCAACAAGCACAATGATATCCTATATCCCATGTGATCCAATATAATTCATAATTCAGAGCTACAGTCATCAGAGGATGAAAACTACAGATGGGGTAAATGAAGCTGTAAAACTGCAGACATGGAGTGCGGCCCCTCGCACTACGCGGAGGACAATCGTGATACAGGATCATCTATGTCACACTCTTATCAAAATCTCCTAGGGTTAACTAAAAGATATCCCACTCTAAAGGCCACGTCTCACTAAGCAACATCGCTAGCAACATCGCTACTGAGGCACGACTTTTGTGACGCAACAGCGATGTTGCTAGCGATGTTGCTGTGTGTGACATTCAGCAACAACCTGGCACCTGCTGTGAGGTCGCTGGTTGTTGCTGAATGTCCTGGACCATTTTTTAGTTGTTGCTCTCCCGCTGTGAAGCGCACATCATTGTGTGTGACAGCGACAGAGCAACAACTAAATGTGCAGGCAGCAGGAGCCGGCTTCTGCGGACGCTGGTAACCACGGTAAACAGCGGGTAACCAAGAAGCCCTTACCTTGGTTACCCGATATTTACCTTAGTTACCAGCGTCCGCCGCTCTCAGCTGTCAGTGCCAGCTCCCTGCACACGTAGCTGGAGTACACATCTGGTAATTAACCCGATGTGCACTCTGGCTAGGAGTGCAGGGAACGGGGAGCCGGCACTGGCAGTGTGAGAGCGGCGGACGCTGGTAACGAAGGTAAATATCGGGTAACCAAGGGAAGGGCTTCTTGGTTACCCGATGTTTACCGTGGTTACCAGCGTCCGCAGAAGCCGGCTCCCTGCACACGTAGCAGAGTACACATCGGGTAATTAGCCCGATGTGTACTGTGGCTAGGTGTGCAGGGAGCCAGCGCTAAGCGGTGTGCGCTGGTAACCAAGGTAAATATCGGGTTGGTTACCCAATATTTACCTTAATTACCAAGCGCAGCATGCTTCCACGTGTAGCGACACTCCAGCGATCCCTGCCAGGTCAGGTTGCTGGTGGGATCGCTGGAGCGTCGCTTAGTTTGACATCTCACCAGCGACCTCCTAGCAACTTACCAGCGATCCCTATCAGGTTGTATCGTTGTTGGGATCACTGGTAAGTTGTTTAGTGTGACTGGGCCTTTAGTGTGATGGTACCTTAAGGGCCCCAATAAAGATTAGCTAAAAGTTGGCAAAAGCAGCAAATTTTGGCAGGACTGGATGAACATCCAATGTATATGGGGGTTTTAGGACTCTTCCGATATATGAGGTTTGAAGAAGGAAGAATATCAGAAATTTCAATGATCTACCACTGCTACTGGAGTGTGGCAATAGCCATCTCCTCTCTCGCCATTACTGATCAAAAATACTGATGTGTGAATGAGCACTATCTGGATACCAAAACCAGGAGTGTCTCCAAAACACCGAACAGGCGTCAATCTTTCAATTAGGCCGGGACCACACGGGGGACTAATGCGATCCTCGCATGACACTCGGCTCACACTGGCAGCACAGCAGGAGCAGAGTGTCATGCGAGTGTCACTGCGACTGAGGTCCAGTCATGCGATCAGACCTCAGCTGCGGGGGGTGGGCCGGCACAGAGGAGGGGCAGGCCACCGCTGAGGAGGGGCGGGACTGCAACTGTTCGCTCATGTGCGCTGACACAGGCTAAAATTGGTCCAAGTATAAAGTGATAAAACATCGCATTCCATTCGCTCAGATTTTCATGCCGTAAGGCTTAGGCCTTATAGTATTTCTCAAAGTTTTACTCTTGGGTTTGACATACACTGATGCAAAATAACGATGTGTGAATGAGGCCTTAAAATTGCTCAGCTTAGGTTTACAGGGGAATGGGGGGGGGGGCGCAGGAGAGAACAGTGCTCCAAGACAATGTTTAATAATGGTGCCTGCAGGCTCAGTAGTGATGCCTACATACAAAGCCCAGTTCACACCATATTTATGGCCAAATAGGTAAACCTTGGAACCTTTCCAAAGGCATGTATGCCCTCTTAAAAAAGTCGCACCATATACCTCTAAAAAATATGTTAATTCGGTTTGGAATATAAAAGTCTTAGCACCCTTAAAATTGTTCCAGAGAATAGAGTATTTATCTCAGAAAATTATTGAAATTGCACGCTTATTCATTGTGTATTAGAATAACAAAAACAGAAGAAACAAAAATAAAATAACGAAAAACTGAAAATTGGACAAATTCACACAAACCTCCAAAGATGGGCCACACAAAATTGTCGGCACCCTCAACTTAATATTTGGTTGCTCACCCTTTGGAATAAATAACTGCAATCAATCACTTCCAGAAACCATCAACAAGCTTTTTGCACCTATTAAACAGGAATTTTGGACCATTTTTTTTTTTTTTGCAAACAACTCCAGGTCTCTCATATTTGAAGGCGCCTTCTCCCAACAGCAATTTTTAGATCTCTCCACAGGTGTTCAATGGGATTTAGATCCGCCCTCATTACTGCCACTTCAGAACTCTCCAGCACTTTGTTTCTATCAATTTCTGGGGGCTTATTGAAATATGTTTGGGGTCATTGTCCTGCTGGAGGACCCATGACCTAGGACTCAAACCCAGCTTTCTGGACATTGCATTGCGAGCCAAAACCCATTTGTAATCTTAAGCTATCATGATGCCTTGCACAAAGTCAAAGCACCCAGTGCCAGAGGATGCAAAACAACCCCAAAACGTCTTTGAACCTCCACCATACACTGGCAAGCAAAAAGGTAACAAGGTTTTTAACTTTTGACAGTCAAACTGATGACCAAAAGGATAATGTTTTGATTTTCAGGCTCCATATCTTGCCATCCACTACAGCTTCGAAAGGGAGACTACCCCATTTAGCATATGATTAGTTATGCAGATTCTTGTCATGTCACTGCATTGTTACTTTTTTGTTCCTAAAAATCCACATTTTATTATTTTGTTAGTATTTTGTAAATCCACCTTTTTGGCTTTCAGCAGTACGCGAATCCTTTTGGGCATGCGGTTGATCAGATTCAACAATGTCTCTACAGAAATCGGATACCACGTCTCTTCAACACTACCCAATATTGGTGCATACTGGTTGACTCTTATGCACACGTGGTAATTCACGTGGGAAAATGGAGCCTCTCTCTAAACTACTGCACCTGACCAAACCAGTGTGTGTACAGACTAGAATTCCTAGCGGCACAGTCCCTGCTGACACCGGCATGGGCTGGAATAACCCTAACCACAACACTAGGAGATGCCAGCTCTGACCTGGCTGGATAAGACTCCATTTGCGTCCCCCCTTTATCGTCTTTTCAGTTTTTAGAACGACTGGCTGGCTAAAAGACTGTTGAGTGTTTCTAATACCTCCTTAGGAACTGAACGTTGAATAAGGAAGGCAGACCAGAAATAGAAGAAATCCCAAAGTGAGAAAACACAAATGCAAAGTGGAAAAATTAGAGTAAATACTGCAAGAAAGATCAGCCTTCTATTACCTAACTATTGGCAGGAGAAAAGGAGTAGGATAGATGTGACAGCAATGAATATAAATCTAGCTGGTCTCTGGCATAAATCCTTGTCAGTATGGCAGGAACTCCAAGCAGGATCCACATTGGAATAAAGCCAGCAGAGAAGACCAGCAAGGGGAAAGTATAAATTACCGACCCTGCAATGTGATAGGGCAGACTTAGGGTACTTTCACACTTGCGTTGAATGGTATCCGTTGCATTGCGTTGTGTGACGGATGCAACGGATGTGTTGCATATAGTGGCACAACGGATGCTGCAAAACAACGGAATCAGTTTTTTTTTTTTTTACAGTTTTACCGTCGGCAGACTATTGTGAACAATCAGCCGATCACTCACAGTAGTCGGCCGCCGGGTGATCAGCCAATCACTCACAGTAGCCGGCCGCCGGGTGATCAGCTGATCGTTCGGTCGCCGACAATGTGTGAGGGAGCGGGGGGGGCAGAGTGCGAAGTGGGTGGAGCCGAGCGGGGCCATGGCTGAGGACGTCAGTGCCGCGGGGACTGCATCGCTGGGGGACAGGTGAGAGTGTGTGTGTGTGTGTGTGTGTGTATGTGTATGTATATACACACACACACACACACACACACACACACACACACACACACACACACACACACAGAGTGCGGGAGGGGGCGGGGAAGTGTCGGGCTCCCGGCACACGTAACCAGGGTTCCTTGGTTACCCGATGTGTACCCTGGTTACGGGTGGAGGGAGGCAGAGAGAGCATGCGCAGTGAAATCCAAAGGATTCCGCTGCTCAAAAAAAGTTACATGCTGCGTTCCTTCCGCCCGATGCAGCGTCAAAATGACGCTGCGTGGTCGGGCGGATGCAACGCTGACACTTGCGTTACAGTGATCATCCATACAAGTCTATGGAGAATAGCGCAGTGCGTTAACGGACTGCGCTATTCTCCATAGTGACGGACTCCGCTGACCGCAAGGGTGAAAGTACCCTAAATGACAATTGAAAACACCTGCTGACAAAGAACAATGATTCAAAGATAAAAAATAATCAGCAAATCAAATTTATGAGATAGCCAAGATCATGGTCTATAAGGGGTGCTTCACACACAGCGAGCTCGCTGCCGAGATCGCTGCTGAGTCACGCTTTTTGTGACGCAGCAGTGACCTCATTAGCGATCTCGCTGTGTGTGACAATGAGCAGCGATCTGGCCCCTGCTGCGAGATCGCTGCTCGTTACACACAGCCCTGGTTCGTTTTCTTCAAAGCCGCTCTCCCGCTGTGACACACAGATCGCTGTGTGTGACAGCGAGAGAGCGACAAATGATGCGAGCAGGGAGCAGGAGCCGGCATCTGACAGCTGAGGTAAGCTGTATCCAAGATAAACATCGGGTAACCAAGGTGGTTACCCGATATTTACCTTAGTTACCAGCCTCTGCAGCTCTCACGCTGCCAGTGCCGGCTCCGGCTCTCTGCACATGTAGCTGCTGTACACATCGGGTTAATTAACCCGATGTGTACAGCAGCTAGGAGAGCAAGGAGCCAGCGCTAAGCAGTGTGCGCGGCTCCCTGCTCTCTGCACATGTAGCTGCATTACACATCGGGTTAATTAACCCGATGTGTACTGTAGCTAGGAGAGCAAGGAGCCAGCGCTCAGTGTGCGCGGCTCCCTGCTCCCTGCTCACACTGGTAACTAATGTAAACATCGGGTAACCATACCCGATGTTTACCTTAGTTACCAGTCTCCGCAGCTTCCAGACGGCGGCTCCGTGCAAGCGCAGCGTCGCTTGCACGTCGCTGCTGGCTGGGGGCTGTTCACTGGTCGCTGGTGAGATCTGCCTGTTTGACAGCTCACCAGCGACCATGTAGCGATGCAGCAGCGATCCTGACCAGGTCAGATCGCTGGTCGGATCGCTGCTGCATCGCTAAGTGTGAAGGTACCCTAAAATGAAGCTGTGATAGTGAGATATGGTGCAGCTTGAATGCTTTGGAAGTTGATTGGGGCTGCTTATCCATAATCAGCACTATCCTGCCTTACAAGATTTCATCTTTTTTTCTCTGCACTCCATGTGCTGGGAGATTAGATACAGTGCCATGGGTTGTAAACCTCTTGATTTTATTGCACAATGGACAAAAGGAATATCAAGATCTATGGAGATGGACTTCAACAAAAATCGTTGAAAAATATCAACAATCTCAAGGTTACAAGTCCTCAAATAGTTCTCTTCTCTCTCTGTTTTCCATGCATAGGCTATGTGCCCACGGGACTCTGTACCTGCGGATATATATTCGCAGGTACGTACGGAGGTTTCCCGCAGAAGCTCCCCGGAAGCCGCAATTATCCATTGCTGCGGGATTCCAGCGAAATAGCTGCGGTAAACCTTTGGACATTCATGCGACTTACCTGCGGAAGTCCCGGCCTCTATCTCCATAGTGCAGGGCCGGGACATCTGCAGATATTTCCGCAGGAATAATGGACATGCAGTTCCGTGCGGCTGCGGGACATCCACAGCATATTCCACAGCATGGACACAGACACTGCCCATGCCCAATAGGATAACATGGGAAGTGTCTGTATTTGCTAAAACCTGCGGATTTATCTAGAAAATCCAGATAAATCCGCAGGTTTTCCGCAGCAAAATCACCAGGTACAGATTTCATTGGGCACATAGACAATGTGGCATGCACAATGCAAAGATTGAGTCATCATCTGTCCTTTTTATCTGGTTTCAGGGGAGATTTTCATATTGCCCACATTTGTTACTTGCCACAGATTAGTTTGATCGAGCAGCACATGCTTCAAAAAGTGGATTACCTACAATTTTGGAAAGGTGCCAAAATTTTCTCTGACCCATTTTTGAAGTGGTGTGTGAAATTATGTTTCACACAAAAATGTGTATAACAAACATATGTAATTGTAATACATTTCTGGGAGAAATACTTGATTTCCTGGAACAATTTCAAGGGTGAAAACACGTTTGCCCATGACTATATATATTTTTTTTTATTGAATTCAGTTTCATGAATCAGTGTTATCTACTACACTATCCTTTACCTTTTTTTTTTGCAGCAGCAGCATACTGACTCATACCTTCGCCACCACTAGATAGACTGATCGTGTAAGGGTACAGTTCCACTTATGCATAGCTTACAATGCGAGAGCATCAGAAGCGATATGCTAATGACCCTCTGCAGCGAGTGTCAGATGAGTGTCATGCGACTGTGATCTGATCTTGCGATCGTATCACAGCTGCGGAGAAGAGGGAGGGAGCACTTTTTCCCCCCATCTCTTCCACTGCCTGTCTTCGCATATCGCACTGCACTTGGATGACATGCAAGTGCAGTGCGACATTTCAGGTGCTCCCATAGACTTGTATGGGTGTGCGCGAGCTGAGAATCGCTTCCAAATGCAGCGTGCTGAGATTTCTCTGGCCGCTATGAGAAATCAATGGCAGATGAACACTGCCCCATAGTTCTGCACTGGTGTGAGTGCAGTCTGATGTTTTTTCAGATTGCACTCATCCGTGCAAAATGCAAGTGGAACCGTATCCTTGGTCGGGAAATTTTCCCAAAAGCAAATAACGTGATGTGGACGCAGCCTTTAAGTTAGTTTGATAACTGCTTGTAACATCTGCCATCAGAGGACCGCTAAGATGAACCATTCCATTCATATCGGTCTTGATTGATTCTGCCAGTTTCTCAGGTTTAGTTTCAGGGGAGGTTGGCACCAACACGACACTTAGCCTTGGTCAGGATATTTCGCATCAAACTGAATATTAGCCGGAATAAAATAAGAGAGCTAAGACTCAATAGGATAAAGAAATATTTAAGCTCTCAGCTTTTGAAGATGAAACTTCTTGAAAACAATAGATGTCCCGCTTGAAGGTCTTCTTTCATCTCTGGAACATCCCGATTAATCACCAGCATGGAGAGATAACATGCTATAATTAACTGGAAGAAGGGCGAGAAAAGTTTGGGGTTTTTGTCATTTCCCAGAACTCCTAATCCTCTAAATTGCCTCGTCTTGTAATGGGCACACAGCCTTTAATGTGGAATTTCCTGTTTCCACGCACGGCTAGAATCCTTGTCTGTTAATACTCGGCTGTATGTATGAAGCGTGCACCTAGGTAACACTATACACCAGCCATCTATCACAGAGCAGAGGCACGTGCAGGGCACAGCGGGAGCAACACAAAACCGCATGTCCCAGCCAATACACCAGGAGCAGCGCTCTCCAGAAATTAGTATTTAGCACTACATTAGAAACGCTCACTCCTCCCACCCCCCAAAAAAAGCTGACAACGTTGCTGTAACAACGTTAATGTAAGCCCCCCTTCAGCCACTTTTAATAATACATCAGGATATTACATAACACATTGTGCGGTGGGATTACCCAGCCAAACACATAACCTGGCATTATACATAAACTCGGATCTGCAACTCCATTCACCGTACAACGTGTATTCTTCCTAAGTAACTGAGAAAACTGAATCTTCAGCTGGTCTTTATAGTATAATACAATGTTTGATGCCTGAGGGTAATTCTCGACTCTGCTCTCTTTTTCAAGTCACATATCCAAACCATGTTCACCTCCTGCCAACTACAACTCAAAAATATTTCCCGGAATCGTACATTCCTTAACCAGGAATCAGCAAAAACTAGTGCATGCCCTCATTATCTCCCGCCTGGACTACTGCAACCTCCTGCTTTGTGGCCTCCCTTCGAACACTAGCAACCCAATAATCTATTCTGAACTTTGCTGCCCGTCTAATCCACCCGTCCCCTCTCTACTCCCCGACCTTTCTGCTCTGCTAAACCCTTCACTGGCTTCCCATTGTCCAAAGGCTCCAGTTCAAAACTCTAACCATGACATACAAAGCCATGCACAACCTGTCTACTCCATACATCTGTGACCTAGATTCCCAGTACTTACCTGAACGTAAACCTCCGATCCTCACAAGATCGCCTTCTCTGCTCTCCTCTTATCTTCTCCTCCCACAATCACATATAACATTTCTCCCGTGCCTCCCCCATACTCTACCGTGGAAACCTTCAAAAAGAAACCTGAAACCCCACCTCTTCCAACAAGCCTACAACCTGCCGTAACCCTCAGTCTGATATAGCGCCGCACAACCATCTCTACCCTCACCTACTGTATCCTCACCCATTCCCTGTAAACGTCGAGCCCTCATAGGCAGGGTCCTCCTGTACCAGTCTGTGCCTTGTTTTGTTCATAATTTTTGTACTTTTCTCTATATGTATACCCCTTTTCATATGTAAAGCGCCATGGGATTAATGGTGTTAAAATAATAAATCATAATACGGTCACTCTCCGGTCAGTTATGATATTGAAGTAAAACGCAATGTGATTTATTGTTTAAAGCTGCCCTAAGATACTTAGTACTTAGATTTGCAAGCAAAGATGCCATTGTCTCAAGGATCCTAATAAATCCTCATGCATTGGGCCAACGATTTCCCACCTTATTACAGTAGTAGAACCCCTGGAAAAGGTTTCCATAGTGGAGGAGTCCTAATTGACATTTTTGCCTCAAATAAGTCAAAATAGGGCAAATAAATGACTTTATAATCAATGTCCAGCGCTGGAACGTGGCCATGATGGGTGCACTGTGTAAGCGCTATGATTAGGACGGCCTGTATTAGACCAGGCCTTGTGTTGTCACTCAGGAATCATAGTGTGTAGCTAGATGTTGCAAATCTATATACGGAATATATTTTGATAACCATCTACCATTACATGTTTTGATTTTTTTTTTAGCATAACAGCAATTTTAAGAAACTTCTTTTTTTTTTGCCATTACAGTTCATCTCTAGGTTGACCATTACAACCACGAGTGGGTAAAATTTTAACCACTAGAGTCAGTATTTTATCACAGCTTGCAAAAGAGGACTATTTTTCGAAACCAGTTATAGTTGAAGAACAAGAGAGATTGCGGAAATTAGAAAAAGAGGGCCTGCTTTCCATTATCCTGGATTAAGGGGAGGATATAAAATTGTTAAGCCGGCTATACACGCGATACGGGTATGCAAAACGAGCAGCCAACAGCTATCTCTTTTGACTCCACCATGCAAGAGTATTCGGCTAAAAATGAAACATTCAATTGTAGTCAACAGGGAAACAAGAGAAAGCTGCTGCCAGACTCCTATTGCAGAGACTTTTTCCCTGGAAAACAAAAGATTCAGGCATTAAAATTACAACTCTTCAATCCTTCACTCCTTGCCTTCACTTCTGTCTGGGGTTGAGTTTTAGTCAACATTTTATATTTTATGATTTTTTTTTTATTTTTTTTTTTTTTTTTAAGAAATAAAATAAGGGGGGGGGGAGGTTGGACAAAGTATGAAAGATGTATCGAATCCGTAGAATAGATGATAACTTCCTAAATTCTGGGACCCCAACTGATCCTGAGAGCTGAGGAGTGGTGGTCAATTATGCGCAACGCATTCTTACTGATGGTGCCGAAAACCAGCCAAACGATGCATTCGGCCATCTTCAGAGGTCCCAAAGAGACTAACTGTAGCAGAGGCGTGCATGATCAACCACTACTCCATTCACACTTGAAAATTGTTCCAGAAAATTTTGTATTTCTCCCAGAATATTATTGTATAACAAAGCATGTGTAATTGCAAGTGTTTATTTACTTTGAGTGTATTAGAACACAAAAAAAGGGGGGCAAATTGGACATAAATTTCACACAAAACCTCAAAAGTAGGCAGGACAAAATTGTTGAAACCTTTCCAAAATTGTGGGTAAATAATTTTGCTTCAAGCACGTGATACTCGTCAAAACTCACCAAGAGCAAGTAACAGGTATGGGCAATATGAAAATCAAACCTAAGTCCAAACAAAAAGGGGAGAAGTTGACTCAATTTTTGCATTGTGTGTCTGTGTGTGCCACACTAAGCATGGAGAACAGAGAGTAGAAAAGAACTGTGAGGACTGAAGAACCAAAATTGTTGAAAAATAAATCAACAATCTCAAGTCCATCTCCAGATATCCCATGGCACTGAAGCTAATACCCCTGAATATGAACGGCAGAGAATTTATGAAAGGTTGCAATGCAGGATAGTCTGGATGATAGATAAGCAGCCTCAATTTCTTAAGAAATTCAAGCTGTCCAGCAGGCTCAAGCTGCATCAGTGTCAGTGCAAACTATCCGTCAACATGTAAATGGAATGATACTATGGCGGAGACCCACTGTTGACAGACATAAAAGCTAGACTACAGTTTTCCAAAATCTACGCAGGTTAAAATCCTTCTGGAACAGCATCTTGTGGACAGAGGAGACCAAGACAGATCTGTTTGGTAAAGCGCATAGTTACCGAAAACGGAATGAGGCCTACAAAGAAAAATACACAGTACCTACAATCAAATATGGTGGAGGTTCAAAGAGGTTTTTGGGTTATTTTGCTGCCTCTGGCACTAGGTGCCTTGACTATGTGCAAATCATCTTAAAATCTGATCATCACGAAAGGATTTTGGGTCACAATGAAGTTCCCAGTGTCAGAAAGCTGGGTTTCCATGCTAGGTCATGGGTCTTTCAGTAGAACAATGACCCCAAACATACTTCAAGACCCACCCAGAAATGGATGGAAACAAAACGCTGGAGAGTTTTTAGGTGGCTGCAATGAGTCTGGATCCAAGTCCGATTGATCACCTGTGGAGAGAGATTAAAAAGTTGTTGTTGGGAGAAGACACCCTCCAAATACGAGAGACCTGGAGCAGTTCGTAAAAGAAGAGTCCCTATAACCATCAACGATCTTACACCTCAACTGGAATTTTGAAGAGTTTGATTCCAGTTATTTATTGAAAAGGGTGTGAAACTAAATATTAAGGAT
>NC_134354.1:103570016-103592516 GCF_048569485.1 Anomaloglossus baeobatrachus | reverse complement strand
CCATGGGAAGATGGATAGCACGGCCTACCTGGAGATTTTGGCCAAGAACCTCCGCTCCTCCATCAAGGATCTTAAGATGGGTCGTCATTTCATCTTCCAACAGACAACAACCCAAAAAACACAGCCAAGAAAACCAAGGCCTGGTTCAAGAGGGAAAAAAAAAATCAAGGTGTTGCAGTGGCCTAGTCAGTCTCCTGACCTTAACCCAATTGAAAACTTGTGGAAGGAGCTCAAGATTAAAGTACACATGAGATACCCAAAGAACCTAGATAACTTGGACAAGATCTGCATGGAGGAGTGGGCCAAGATAACTCCAGAGATCTGTGCCGGCCTGATCAGGTCTTATAAAAAAGACAATTATTAGCTGTAATTGCAAACAAGGGTTATTCCACAAAATATTAAACCTAGGGGTTGAATAATAATTGACCCACACTTTTATGTTGAAAATTTATTAAAATTTAACTGAGCAACATAACTTGTTGGTTTGTAAGATTTATGCATCTGTTAATAAATCCTGCTCTTGTTTGAAGTTTGCAGGCTCTAACTTATTTGCATCTTATCAAACCTGCTAAATCTGCAGGGGGTTGAAGACTACTTGTAGGCACTGTATACCCCTTGGGGTTTCTCGAGATGAATACATTTTTTAGAAAATAAAGGTAACTAGGAATCATTGGCATACGCAATATTTTACATATATCAATAAATGGTAACTGGTTTTGGTCTAAAACAATGGCTGTCCTCACTGTAAACTTCTTAAAGGGGTTCTTCATTCCAGGAAGAAAAGTCTACAGTAACTCTGTTACTGGCAAATCATGACCGTATGAGATGCGCACACTGCGACAATTCCCCTGTATTTTTCATGTGGATGGGTGGTCTCCTGACCGAATGTATGTCGTTCGCATTGTTGATTATTCTCACCCAGCTTCTTCCAATAAAAAAAAAAAAAAGAGCAGAGTAATGCAAGAGTTTTTGTGGCTCATAATTGCAATGATGGAAATTGTAAACATGCAGACACATGACCACACATCCACATAGGGAATACATGGAATCATGACAGTATGCATATTGCACAGCGTCATAATTTGGTACTCTGCAGTCACACAAAGTTAGCTTTTTTGAGGGGGGGGGGGAGATACTGGATTTATTTTTGGCCCAGGAGTCAAACTTAACTGACTGTGTGTAGTGGTAAAAGGTTTTTCAAAGCTGGGAAAAAAAAAAACAAAAAAAAAAAAAAACACTATAACAACTCAGGCGACAACATACGGAAATTCCAGAAATTTGAAGAAGCATAAGGGTACGTGCACACTAAGTTTTTCCTGCAGACATTTCTGCTGCAACTACTCAAGTGTTCGGAAGGAAAACACAGCATAAAATACACGTTTTCTTGCGTTTTTTCACCAGACACGTTTTTTCGTGTATTCTTTAGAAGAGGTGGAAAAGAAAAAAAAAAAAAAAACAAAAAAAAACAAAAAAAAAAAAACAACACAACATGCTACAGAACTGTAACAGACTCAAATTTGCAAGGAAAAAATAAGTATCGTGTGCATGAGAATTAAGGAATCATTCATTTTGCTGGTAGTAGGAAATTTTTGGGGTTTTGTGGCAAAACTGCATGAAAAAAAAACAAACAAACACAAAAATGCAGCAAATAGTTAGCGTGTGCACATACCCTTAGGAATTTTCATCAGTTTTCTCATGGTATAGCTTGTTATCTTTGTTACAAGCACATATGCAGATAATCACTGCAAATCTTTCCTTTAAAGATGCATGAATTCTCTTGTTCTACGGTGTCGGCTCGGTAATGACAGCAGTCACATGCAGTAGCTGCTCTATTGTAAATTACTCCATTGTTCTAGCTCCACAGGACCACACATGGAACTTGTCTGAACATTAGCTGCGTGGAGAACAGAAAAATCACGTTATGCCTTGTGTGTCCATTGTGCAGAAATAAGTGAATATCAAAAGCTTCTATTAAACATTTAAAAGGGGTATTCCCATCTCCAAGATCCTATCCCAATATGTAGTAGATGTAATAATAATAATAATAATAATAATAATAATAATAATAATAATAATAATAAGATTAGCAAATACAATGTAGTATAGTTCTTCTGATAAGCTATGTCACTAAAGGCCCAGTCACACTAAACAACTTACCAGCGATCCCAACAACGATACAACCGGATAGGGATCGCTGGTAAGTTGCTAGGAGGTCGCTGGTGAGATGTCACACTGCGACTCTCCAGCGATCCCACCAGCAACCTGACCTGGCAGGGATCGCTGGAGCGTCGCTACACGTGGAAGCGATGCTGTGCTTGGTAACTAAGGTAAATATCGGGTAACCAACCCGATAATTACCTTGGTTACCAGCGCACACCGCTTAGCGCTGGCTCCCTGCACACCTAGCCACAGTACACATCGGGTTAACTACCCGATGTGTACTCTGCTACGTGTGCAGGAGCCGGCTTCTGCGGACACTGGTAACTACGGTAAACAGCGGGTAACCAAGAAGCCCTTACATTGGTTACCCGATATTTACCTTCGTTACCAGCGTCCGCCGCTCTCACACTGCCAGTGCCGGCTCCCTGTTCCCTGCACTCCTAGCCACAGTACACATTGGGTTAATTACCCGATATGTACTCCAGCTACGTGTGCAGTAAGCAGGAGCCGGCACTGACAGCTGAGAGCGGCGGACGCTGGTATCGAAAGTAAATATCGGGTAACCAAGGGAAGGGCTTCTTGGTTACCCGATGTTTACCGTGGTTACCAGCGTCCGCAGAAGCCGGCTCCTGCTGCCTGCACATTCAGTTGTTGCTCTGTCGCTGTCACACACAGCGATGTGCGCTTCACAGCGGGAGAGCAACAACTAAAAAATGGTCCAGGACATTCAGCAACAACCGGCGACCTCACAGCAGGGGCCAGGTTGTTGCTGGATGTCACACACAGCGACATCGCTAGCAAGTTGTGCCTCAGCAGCGATGTTGCTAGCGATGTTGCTTAGTGTGACGGGGCCTTTACCTCATGTTCAGGGCATTGCAGGACTTTGGGTATCCATGGTTATATTATGACCACTATCAACTGTGAATATATGCATGGTCATAAAAATGGATACCTAAGGTCCTGCAACGCCCTGAACATGAGCTAAGAGACATCGTGAATCCGAAGAACTATACTACATTTCTAATTGGAGGCATGTGCTAATAATAATAATAAATAATAATAATACACTTATTGGATATTTAGATAGGATTTTGGAGATGGGAATACCCCTTAAAAAAAAAAAAAAAAAAAAAAATCTCAGCACTTTTTTTACAAAACAAAGTAGTGTTATAGGAGACAAATGCATATACAGCTAACAAAAATAATCCTTTTTGTTCCCAAGTTCTGAGAAATCTAGTGTAGAAGCCTTATGTAAATCAGATTAGAAGTGCACAGGGGGTGTGTCAGTGAATTTAGAGGCATCTTTCCTAGTGCACAGACACGCCCCCAGTGCATTGACAAGCTAATCTGCATATGGCTTCTATATTAGATTTCTCAGAACGGGGGAACAAAAAGGATAAATTTGTATTAGGGGATAAGGGCCTATACAGCTACGACACTGCTTCCTAAAGTAAAAATGTGCTGATGTTTTCTTTAATTGTTTCATAGAAGCTTATTGATATTCACTTGTTCCCACACAGTAGATACACGAGGTATGACGTGATGGCAAATCGGATCGAAACAAAAAAATGGTATCATTTTTATTGGAGGGGGGGACAAATGTCTATCTTAAAAAAAAAAGCATTTCTAAAGATCCTTTATAATATGCTAATGAGGCCAGGGACTAATCGCAGGGGTATTATATGTACCCCGACTAGTCCGCCCTCTTAGCATGTTAGCACACCCACAGGGGCGTACTAATATGATAAGAGGGCGAACTAGTCGGGGGACATATTACCCTTGCGACTAGTCCCTGGCCTCATTAGCATATTATAACGAATCTTTAGAAATATTTTTTTTAATTTCTCTTTATTTATGCTTCGATACAGAGACGGTTAGGCAGGGATTAGCAATATGCACCCGGAACTGCTCGTGGTACTGGATGCATATTGCACCTGACAGGTTCCCTTTAAGTAAAAATACTAAAGATTATACAAGGATATAACAATGGTCTGCACTCAGTTTAAAGAGGATGGCGGTGCACGTGAAAAAAGGGCGATGCCCTGAAGTCATATGATAATGAATTCACTGCACTCTCGTGTCCTGTACGAGATTCAAATAGCAACAGCGCTGCTGCGCTTGCAAAACATATCTATACCCATTTTCCATATAGTTCAGTGCTTCAGTGCACATCATCCTTCACCCTTCAGTCACCTACTATACAGCGACTTGACTAAGACCCAGGCGGGTCGAAACATCCTTGGATGTTGCTTGATCACTTGATTTAAATAAATGATTTTTCACCTTCTTGCAAATGTACAAATTGAGTGCAGTGAATTCATTATCAAAAGATTATACAAGGGCATAAAAGTGGTATTCTGACCACACAGAAAAAAACAACAAAAAAAATACAAAAAAAAACAAAAAAAAACAAAACACAGTTTTCTCATAGGAACCATAAAATGCAGAAGCAAAGCCAATTCCATCCAGTCGTCATCGAACTACCTGTTGAGGAGTATACAGTATAATGTGAAGTTGGTCATATCTCCATTGTCTAGTCTGATATGATGTTTGGGGGTCTGGAATACCAATTTCAGGTAAAATGACACAAGACACCTTTGTGTTAGTAATAAAGAGCTACGGCATACTGTATCAATTTGCAAATATATTCAGCATTTGGCCAAAAGCGTTCTTGACCACAACGGGTTTTGCAAACTTTCCCGAACTTCCAATCACTCGGGCCAGAATAACAAGAAGTCAAGTTACCTGCCAGTTTGCTTTCCGAGTACAACAGAAAACCAAAGTGCCCAGAGGAAACCCACACAAACTCCGGGACAACACACAAACTGCGTCCAGATGTTGCTTTGGCGAGATTTGAACCCATGGCCCCAGAATAAATAAAATATGTATATGTGGACCATCAGCTTCAAGGCAGAGGCAAATAAGAGCAAACTATAGTATTAAAAATAAAAAAAAACACACAAAGCACAATCTATGTATAAAATAAAGGGGAAAAAAAGTAATTAAAAGAAGCCGTACAACCTCCTTACACATCTACAGGCAGGAATGTAGCACGGCCCCCAATGGTTTGAAAAAAGGCTAAATTGGAAAGACCATGCATTCCACACTCGGATTATTTCCTCTGAATAAAAATGTAGATTTCTATCTGCAAACCAGCATATTTTACTATGCTTTCATGCAATGCATTTCACCAAGGCCGGTGGTCTGTCAGACGGACAAGTGCATACCCCATATTCCACATTGTCGGTGCAATAAAAACATTTTAAAGCTGTAGGCAAGGAAAATAAAACCCAATATCGGCATAAAGAGATTGGTTCCATTTTATACTGAAAATTTTGTAACAAACAATTTAAAGGTCATCATCATGTTAAAAAGGGGTTTTATGACATTTACATATATCCAATATAATAGAGAGAGATAGAGATAGAGATATATAGAGATAGAGATATATAGATATGTGTGTGTGTGTGTGTGTGTGTGTGTGTGTGTGTGTGTGTGTGTGTGTGTGTGTGTATTTGCATGGACAGATGTAGGTGGATAATTAGATCTAAATATCTAATTATCTATCTTTTTCTATCTCCATACAAATACACACTAAAGATTGTACATTACCATTGACTAATTAGTTTAAATTCTACTTCAGGTTTGAGGAATCACGGTTTCTGTGACGCAGTAGCGATCCCGTTAGCGATCTTGTTATGTGTGACACCTACCAGCGATCAGGCCCCTGCTGTGAGGTCGCCGGTCGTTGCTGAATGGTCCAGGTCATTTTCTTCAAAGGCGACGTCCTCCTGGGCAGGACACATCGCTGTGTTTGACACTATGTGACAGGGTCACAGTGACTGCTGAGATCGTTATACAGGTCGCTACTGCGACCTGTATTGTTCCTGCATCGCTGGTAAGATCTGACTGTGTGACATCTCACCTGCGACCTCCCAGCGACTTACCTGCGATCCCTATCAGGTCGCATCGTTTTCGGGATCGCTGGTAAGTCGTTGTGTGTGACTGGGCCTTAAGTTATCATGTCACAGTAAACTATATAACGGATATAGTGTGCACCAAAAAAAAAAAATGGAAAAACCCCATCCGCCCCACGGAAGTGATCAGTTTATGGCTGTCTGCATATGGGCGGTGGAGACCTCAACTGCGCAATCAGTGACTTCCATTGGGGTTCAGGTCAATTCCCAGGTCCCAAACCGAACTTTATCTAAAGTCCGGATTAAGCCGCTAAACTGAACTTCCACGGGTCTCCTCATCTCGCTTAGTACTCATTATATATCTGAAGAAGTCTGACCTCAAGTTGGAATGTGGAAAAATAGAAATGGAAGACTGGAGACAAAAAAATGGAGAGTTGGAGATGAAGTCAGAATCCAATGCTTATGAATATTATAGTATTTCACCTGCTAGGACAAAATAATATATTATATATGATCAAAGCCAATATCTATATAAAACACACAGGAGTAGAACAAAATGGTCAGGTTATGGGAACAAACTTTTTGGGCTGGAGAACATCAATACGAATAATAGAATACTTACATCATAAGCCTCTTTTCGCAGTCCTTTACTGCTCCTCAGCCAACTTCTACTCAGTTCACTCAGTTCAGGGATGGGCTGAACTTTTAGCCTTACTGTATCTCCAGATTGGCGGATCATCTCTACAATTTCATCACGAGATTTATTCTCCACATTACGACCATTTATTTCAACCAGTCGGTCACCGGGTACCAACCCCAAAGCGAGATCTTTAGTGCCAGCACCAGGTTCTGCAAAGTGGACAACCCTCCTGTATACCTGCCCATCAGGTGCCCTATCCAACATGGTTGTCCTACGTAACGAGAAGCCAAAATCTCCAGTGTTTCTCCTTTGTAGCACCAATTCTCTTGGCACAGGTGCCTGTGGTGGAAGCACAGAAGGTAACCTCAAATCAGCCGGAAAGGTTTTTGCAACTACTTCCGGAATGTTGACAATCGGTGGAGTATTGCTTGGCGGGACTACCTGCACTGAAGGCACAGAGTATTTATTAATCTGACCATCAAAAGCTCTGATTTCGACCTGTGGAGAAGGAGCGGCAGAGTTTTCAGATGGGGTAGAGGTTTCAGATTGACTCTCGTCTTTGCTCTTCTGGGAGAAGGAGAATCGTTTGACCATCTGCGCCATCCCAGTAGAATTCTGCTTGGCCAGAGAGCCAAACTTAGCAGCTCGCTGGAGAACACTACCTTTGAAGTTGTTTTCCTCAGTCTTCAAGTCATCACTGGAGCTGGCAGTACTGAGATGGCCAGAGTCGTACAGAGCGCTACCTCTATTACTGACATTGTCCGAGTCGATGTCAGTGAGGTTAAGTTCGGAGCTACTAGCTACCTTAATTGGTATAGGATTAGATATTTCCAGTTTGGTCTTGGAGTCCCTCTTTGAGGAACGATTAAGATTAAAAAAGCCCCTCCTCATGCTCATCTCCTCAAGACTCTTTAGCTCAGCTGCAGACATTCTTTCCTTCTTTTCTTTCTTTTTGTCCTTTTTGACTCCATCTCGGTCCTTATCCTTTTTCATTAGGTTGAACATGTTGGGATATATTTATGATGCAGTTTTCGCAACGTGCTCCGTAGTGGGGCTCAAAGTATTCTTGTCTCTTCTTGTCTCGTGTTTCTCAAAACCTCATAGATAAATATTTCACTGAAAAGAAGAAGAGAGGACACAATGAGATAATAAAGAATTACTTCATGGAAGACACAAGACACTAGAAAGGAAAAAAAAAAGCTGAAACAGAAATACAGGATTTCTATTGTACATTCAGAGAATTTGACACTTTGCATTTATGAATCCATCAGTATCTATTCCACAAGGCCATGAGTTCCAAGAAGTTACAAATAAAACAATATTTAATGTACTACATACATACGAGCAATGCCAAAGACATTTTTTGTATCACGTAAGCAACTAAAACAATATTTGATTTAAAAAGTATACACGTGTGCAGGACATCCAATGTAAGGCAGAGGCCACACGAGGATTTGTGCGAGTGCTCACATGACACTCGGCACACGCTCGCAGCACAGCGGGAGGCGAGTGTCATGCGACTGTGGTCAGATCGTGCGATCAGACCACAGTTGCGGAGGGGGGGGATTTGTCTCCCCATCTCCTCCGTTGCTGGCTGATGCGAGAATCGCACTGCTCTCGCGTTACTCCGGTGTAATGCGAGTGCAGTGCGAGGTTTCTCTCGCACCATAGACTTGCATGGGTGAGAGTGGAACAGGATCGCATTCCACTCGCAGCATGCTGCGACTGTTTTCTCGGTCCGATTAGGGCTGAGAAAATAAATCGCTCATGGGAGCGGCGCCATAAAGTAATATTGGTAAGTAATATTCCACTCGCATGGTTTTTCTCGCCGTGTGTCCTGGGCCTTAAGAAACTACTGTGTAGAAAACAGTTTACTTAAATCCCATCAGGGACCTTTTCATTAATAAAGGGGTTTTCTGTTAATATTGGGACTTTCTATAGAGATGTGCGGATTGATTCTGAGCCATCGATCACGTCAATGTGACGCTTATGAATTGCTTATCTTCCAGTATCTTCATCCCGTATTTTGATCAGTCAAGGCTTGCTGCAACGTCATTCCCTGTGGCAAGAGACTACGAACAGGCAGAAGGACCGGAGTACTGCAAATCAATCTGCCCAACTCTAGGCTAGGTTAGGGATGCTTGTCGCGCATCGAGAGGAGTTACCAAAAACAGTGTTTTGATCTATAGGACCAATCATATTCCTAATTACACCAATAACCCAATGATTTGAATGTGAGCACTGTAACGTTTCATTTCTCCTGTGGGGGTGCTGTAGATAAAAAGTTACTTCCTAGAGATCACAGAAGATTCAAGGAACTCATCAGCTATTGTCAAGGGACCAGTCAAACATTTGTGAAAGAAATATATTTTATAGCTGGAACCACAATCTGTAAATGTTTTGGATCTGCAGGAGACTCCATCCAGTGACAACTTGAATCTTCGTTCAGGGTTCATGGTACCTCATTGTAATATATAATATTGTAAAAATAAAAAAATACAGCCATCAAGACCAGCTCTCATGTCCTAGTATATGGTAAAAATGCAGTATTTAGACTGAGATATCTATCATAAGTTATAGACTAGTACAAAGAAAATGATAACAGCCTACTAGACTGGATATCTGAAAAACATGGTGGCTTTCCTCCTGAAACAGTGGTAACGCTGTTCATGGGTTCTCTGTGGCAAGACGGTTCAGTCCTATTCTAGTTAAAGAGTAGCAGTATTTATCCAAAAGGTATATGAGCAATTTAAAGGGATTGATCCCTTCTGTTATCGCTAGGATAGGTCATCAAATAAGATCAGTGGAAGTGTAAAGGTGGTGTCACACACAGCGACGACGACAACGACGTTGCTGCTACGTCACCATTTTCTGTGACGTTGCAGCGACGTCCCGTCGCTGTCGCTGTGTGTGACATCCAGCAACGACCTGGCCCCTGCTGTGAGGTCGTTGCTGAATGTCCTGCTTCATTTTTTCGTCGTCGCTCTCCCGCTGTGAATCACACATCGCTGTGTGTGACAGCGAGAGAGCGACGAAATGAAGCGAGCAGGGAGCAGGAGCCGGCATCTGGGGAAAGCTGTAACCACTGTAAACATCGGGTAACCAAGGGAAGACCTTTCCCTGGTTACCCGATATTTAGCTGTAACCAGGGGATATTTACCTTCGTTACCAGCCTCCGCCGCTCTCACGCTGCCTGTGCTGCCGGCTCCTGCTCTCTGCACATGTAGCTGCAGTACGCATCGGGTAATTAACCCTATGTGTACTGTAGCTAGGAGAGCAAGGAGCCAGCGCTAAGCAGTGTGCGCGGCTCCCTGCTCTCTGCACATGTAGCGACGTTATGATCGCTGCTGCGTCGCTGTGTTTGACAGCTAAGCAGCGATCATAACAGCGACTTACAAGGTCGCTGCTACGTCACAGAAAATGGTGACGTAACAGCGATGTCGTTGTCGCTGTCGCTATGTGTGAACCCAGCTTAACACCAATCATTGTCAACTATTTCCATATCATTATGTAGGCGCTGATCTTCTGTTCCCAGCAGCAACCATTAAATAGTATGAAGAAGCGTTTGTGTTTTGCGCTTTATTCTGTTAACATCCGGCAGCTTTCGGAGCCGCTAGCAGTTTACTGGTGATAATATCAGATTGGTGGAGGTCTGACAACTTAACCACAGTATAGATCATCAATATCATAGCAGTGAAAAAACCCCTTTAAGATCTGAATGTCATGAAAATATGCATAACGATACCAAACAGAACAGTTGGGGATAGCCTATAGATTGCAGAACTAGAGGAGTCACTATAATAGAAGACCGGTATTAGTTTCAAACCCAGGTTCTGGTGCCTAGAGAATGCCAAAAATATTGTCTGCCACCTAAGAACTCACTGGTGTCATAAAAAGGGGCATGTACTGTATGTGGGTGAAATTTAACATGCAGAAGCCTTTGGACAATGTGCCATCAATTTCACTTGTGAAGAGTAAAAATTTAAAAAATATAAATGAAATAAAAAAAAAATATCATCAATAGATCTACCTCACACGTTAACCATGTGCAAAATCCCAACATCCCATGCAAATGAACAGATGCCGTATGCTTATGGCTTCGTGCACAGAGAACTAGGGTAGTAGCTATAGATGCAGATGTAGAAGTCACATCCAGGACCCAATAGATACAGTCCAGAAGCCTCCTCTTTGGAAAAAAAGGCATCAGTTTTAGATGGGATGTGTGGTTCTGTGAAAAAAAAAAACAAACCCTGTACTAAATGAATACATTAACTAGAGGCCCACGTCTGTCCACAAGCCCTCCACTAGCCGGTCATTTGCACGAAAACAAGTCGCCAGCATTTACAGAACATGCAAATCCACCAGTGGTGCCTCGTACTAGATCCATACAGAGAGGCTCCATCACTAGATGTAAAGCTGCCGTATCCGTACAGACCAACTTCAATATATCCATATAATTCTATACATATTATAAGATGGGAGCACTGAGTTTAACCATGGACTTAGGTTTGTATATCGGTCACCAGGTGATTATTTTACCAAACCTTTCCTCCAACAGATCAGACTCATAGGGGTGGATTCTCGGCTGACCTTTGAGCAGGGTGTTCCCAGCCACAAGCACAATTCAGCACTTGCGCCCCCTTCACGGTGTATTTCATATTACACACAGATTACAGAAATCAATATTAATGCCTACATAGGTCAGATCTATTTCCTTAACGCAGTTGTTAACACAGGCTTTCCACGTGTTCACTGAATAAACGGGAAATTATACAAAGTGAATGATGGTCACCTGCAAGTCACAAGAGCATAGAACGCATGGTTTTTATCAGGCTAGGCCATGCAAGTATTGCACTGGTGTTTGGATTTTGTAGATTTACCTTCCAAGCCAGGAACTCTGCAATATACTGTAAAAAGCAGAGAAGGACAATGCTCACACTATGCAGAATACAGGAGTAAGGCCTCAGCCACACGCCGAGAAAATCGGTGCGAGTGGAGTGCGATAAAACATCACATTCCACTCGGACCAATTTTAGCCTGTGTGTCATCGCACATGAGCTAAATCGGACCGAGAAAACAATCGCAGCATGCTGCGGCTGTAATGTGAGACCCTTTCTCTTGCACACATTCAAGTGTATGGGGCGAGAGAAGAATCGCACTGCACTTGCGGTACACCGGTGTACCACGAGTGCAGAGCGAGAACCACAATAGCTGCCTAAGGAGGAGAGAGGGAGAGAAATCCCTCCCTCCCCTACTCAGTGTCGGCCCACCCCCAGCAGCTGAGGTCCGCTCGCACAGTCAGACCTCAGTCGCAGGGACACTCTTATGACACTCAGCTCTGCTGTGCTGCCAGCGTGAGCCGAGTGTCATGCGAGGATCGCACTAGTGCTCCGTGTGGCCCCGGCCTAATGCTGGAAATTGCGCACATAGGTCCAGTAATCATCCGTTACAAAAGGACCCAGCAGTAATCAGTTGTCAAAATTTCTGCAAACTCAAGTTTGTCCTTTTTAAATTTGATATTAGTTGAATTCAATTTTTTTTATTTTTTTTTTTTAACATTAGAGTCTATGGAAACCGGATCCATAGACTGCTCTTTAACTATCCATTTTTCTTTCATTTGCAAGGCTACGTTCCCACGATCAGGATCAGTGGAGTTGGATGCTGAAGAATTTATGCACCATATCTGCACCTTGGTTAACTTGCATTTTTATCATTGTGTTCTTGTGTCCGTTTTGACGCTGCATTTTTATTTGCGTTTGACACTTTTTTTTGTCTCCGTTTGGTGTGTCATTCTTTAAATAAACCAGTTTTGTTTTTTGAAACTCACTGGTATTGGCATCATTCGGTGTGAATTAACAGCATTTTTAGTGCATTTCCTCCAGGTAAGTGCAACAAAAATGCAAGTAAATCTTTTTTCTGCATCTAATTAAAAATCTAGGGGGAAACTCTGCTAAAAAAACAAACAAACAAACAAAACAAACAGGGTTCTCTGCAAGAGAAATTGACATGCCGCAGTTTGGTAAAATGCACCGCAGGTCAGTTTACATAGCGTAAAGAAAAAAAAAAAAAAAAAAAAAAAAAAAAGCACAGTGGGCAGGAGAAGACTTCTATGAATCCCATCCTCTGTGCTTGCACTGTAAAACGCAGTGTTTAGAACGCAACGAAAATATGAAGTGTTCGTAACACAAGTAACATCTGCTAGTCGGACTGTAACCTAAATGATCAGTTTTTTGCTTTGGATCAGTTTCAAATGGTAAAGAAATAGCAATCAGTTAAATCAATTTTCCATGTTAAAAAAAAAAAAAACAAAACAAAAATAAAAAAAAAAAGTGTTTAAAATGTAAAAAAAAAAAATTGATCTGGCAAAAATCAATTATTTAAACATAGACATAAAAGTTATGGTTTGCAGAACTTTTTTTGCCAAAAAATTGCTGCTGGATCTATTCTAACAGATTAGTGGACATGACCTCAGCCTTGGAAGGGCTTAAAAAGGGATATTCCCATTTCCAAGATCCTATGCCAATATGTAGTAGGTGTAATAATATTAGCAAATACTTCCATAGTTCTTCTGATATGGCCATATCCCTTACCTCATGTGCAGGGCATTGCAACGTAGGTGTCCACGGTTATGACCACGAGCAACTAACTGACACTATTAGTGGACGTAACCATGGCTACCTAAGCTGCCATGCCCTGCACATGAGGTAAGACACATGGCTATATCAGGAGAACTACACTATATTACTAATTGGAGGTATTTGGTAATTTTATTACATGTACTATACACTGTGTCCACCCATATCCTGTCCACTGCTATTAACTTGAGAACGGCGACAGCTATAGGCATAGAAGTGGCCTACAGTTTTTTAATTCACTTTTTTTCCTCTATCTCGTTCCATTTTCGAGATAAAAATCCTAACTCCGTTGTTTTCCACCAGGTGGCGCTATAGGTGGTTTCATTGCGTAGCGCATGGCTACTTTACTATACCTAGACACTACTTCTATGCCTATAGCTGCCCCCATTCTCAACTTAATGGCGGTGGATAGGATATGGGTGGACACACTGTATATTGAGATATCTTGGAGATGGGAATACCTCTTTAAGTAAATGTCAGAGGGGTAAACTGCAATTGATATGGAAAATATCACTTATTGCTGAAAGTGTAAAAGGGGTCAAAAGCTAAGCGCCAATTCAGGGACACAGAACTTAATGGGCTCTCATCATTGTATAGCTGACACAGAAGGAAACTGGGAAATTCTGGCCTAAAAGGCTTGTGTAGAAATTGTACTCTTAAAACACCCAAAGGAAGAATGTTTGTATGAACAAAGGTAACAAAATTCAGAAGGACTAAGGGCAACCAGAAAATAACTAAATATTCAGAACAGGTTCTAACCATTTACTGTCTAGACTGAGACAAGGCAAGAAAAACTGAAAATCAGTCTGTGACATGAAATCCTACCCAGGTGATCAAGTTACCTATTCTTTCTATTGCACAACAAAAAGACAAGGTTCAGTAACAAGATCTTACAATAATAAAGACAACAGTAACACGGCTACACAGTACATATGGTTTTCACTGGAATTAGATAATTTGTCATTGTACACAGTACGGGACAGAAAGCGGATATCTAATATTGGGTCTCCCTACATGTCCCGTGTAGGTAGTGTGCCGACATTGACCACGCTCTTCAGGCAAGATTATAGTGGCACATGACTAACCTAGGGAGAACTGATTATTGGGGTTGTCCAAAATAAATTAAAAAAAAATATAAGTCCCGGAAAGGTGGACAATTCCTATAACTATGGTACATGTCGTGTGAGGTCAAAAGTCTGAAGACTCGTTTTCATGGTGGAGATAAAAGTAGCATGGGGGATCAAAACTTATTGCTTTCTATTGAATCCCCACAGTGAAATCACTGCAGCACCACTACTATCCCGGCCTCTATGAAGGGTGATCCAATAGTCAAAGGTTTTCAGGACCAAAACCATTGGCAAAAACTGGATCCATGAAAGAACGTTCATCGATTCTAAAACAGATCCCATAAGACGTCCAGAGCCACACAAGTTACATAAAGAGTCACAACGACATGGCATGCACACTCAGTGAGTAAATATTAAGACGAGGTGTTCCTACTTACTCCTCCGCGTCACATTCCTGTCCACAAAGAGGTAAATAAGAGCACACCTCCAAGAAAGGTCCGATAGTAAATGCATTAAGGTTCCAAGACCCAAGAAATGTCCGATAGTAAACACATTAAGGTTCCAAGACCCATAAATCATCTCTTCCTAGCACATCGATGGAGGCTTGTGATGTGCCAGGCAGGACCACCAGCCGGGCTTTGTTCCCAGGAAAACCCCTCCCCTACTCCTCAAAGCTTCCTATTCTATTTAGGGGCTTTTTTTTGCTTCTGAATGTGCAGAATTTGACTAGCAAACCCTGATTCATCACAACCGGTGTCCTTATTCCGCATTAAGGACCTATATCGTTCCTCAGGTGGAGACAACCAACACTATTCTTCTTCCTACTTTTTTTTATGAGGTTTGTTCAGAACTTAACACCATCTCAATTATTCATGAAAGAAAGCAGCCGGCGAGTAGTAACAAAAGCATCCGACACAAAGGGGACGTGCACAGCCACAGACCTGTCAGTTCTAGAAAGCTGGGCTTGTGCTCTCCAGACCTCAGCAAACAAAAAAAAAAAAAACAGACGTGAAGCTCCAAGCACCGAGGAGTAGAGGGTGCGCTGCTCAGCAGAAGATCATGAAGTTACGTTTTCCCATATCAAGTTATTTCCATTCCATTAGGGATCAGTACCCACATTTAGCATGGAAACAACCCAAGTCACCCACAGGAGTGGACACCGACGGATGAGGGCCCTTGTGCAAGAACAATAGTCCAATAGCCCATTCACAATCCCACCTGCTTTGGAGATAAATGTGGGCCTCATTCCAGTGGGGCCACAGATTGAACCAACGGTATTGTCCACCCCGGTCAACATCACAAGACAGGCAAAGACCAAAACACATCCAGGTACCAGTAGGAAAGGAGAGGCGTTACCTGAGCACTGAGGAAAGGTCTGAGTTGTGCCCCTCGTTGTGCTTTTATGGAACGTATATGGGCTCCTGTATTGGGGCGTAGAAAGCTATTGTCCTACTTTGTTAAGCAGGCAAAAACACAAAAGTACACACATGCTCAATATCGAATGCACGAGTCCATTAACAAAACCATTATATACTGAGGAACTATTTTTAGACCTAGAGTAATAAGGAACTAAGCCAATTGGGAAAAGCACGGAAGGATAATGTATAGTGTGTCAAGGTCCGAACGCCTGAGCAAACATGCAGGCTCTGAATCTACACACGCATCTATAAGAATTCAACCATAAAGTCCCACTTTTAGCCCACAAGCCACACTATGGCCTCAAAAGCTCCACATTTATAGGGCTAATATTGAAACCAAGGTTAGGGTTTATGCACCATGTACAGTATTTATCGCAGAAATCTGTCCAAAAATTCCAAATTAGAAACCCTTGGCCCAATCCACAGGGAGATTTACAAAACTGTTCCATGTGGTGATATTTTAGACAATGTATGAATGCGGCGTATAATCAACATTTAAACATGGAGACAATCTGACGTATCAATAATAAAATGAAGGTATCACAGAATTACAGATCATTTGTGTGGTCTACCTTTTAGTCTTTGGTCTACTGTATAGATTAGTGACCTACATAAAACTCACAAATTATATTATATATATATATATATATATATATATATATATATATATATATATATATATATATATATATATATATATATATATATATATATATATATATATATATATATATATATATAAAAAATTTATTTTTTTTAATTTTCTTTGCACATATACATCTAGCAAAGCTAAAATTAGTAATTTGGCATTTTTCACACTGGTCATGGTGGCTATTTTAGATTTACACTTCTTGTCCTTTTAGTAAAACGTTTTCAGCAGGCTCCTTATCATCAAAGCCAGGATTGGAATGACTGCAATGACTGATAACACAGAATTTACCAGTCACAATAGGTGATCACACCTGAACCTGCCCCCCCTCCCTTACTAGGTAGGACGTTTGCACCCGCGCATTAGTTGCTTCTCTACAAAACATATGATTATGACTTGTTCATTGTTGCTAATATACATGTGAATTTCCTGAACCAATAGGACGTTAAGACTATAAAAAAAAAAAAAAAAAAAATACCCACTGGCAAATGCAAATGTTGCAACATTTCTATATGCAGTATATTTTTTTCTATATACCGTAAATAGGATATGAGGTGGGTGAGGGGAGCATCAGCACAAAAAACATCATTTATCTGTCATTTTAAGGTGTACACACAAAAAACACACTTGCAAACAAGGCAAGGTAAACCAATACAGCATTATCTGGGTCTATCTTGTCAAGATGTTAATTGGTTTTCTCCCTTTTCAGAACTGGTCAACCATCTCTGTATGGGGGCTCCAGACTGCCTCCTCCAGACCGGCCTCTGCTAATTAATCATGTGATTTATGGTGGCCAAAATTATTACGGTGTATCCGTATGCTGCACCTTTGTGGTGACCACATAAATGCACGCTTTTGTTCCAAAAAACACACCCGTGCCAAAAACGCATACAAAAAAAAAAAAACAAAAAAAAAAAGCATGTGTTTATGATGCATTTTTGTCCAGTGCATTTTTCAAGTGAAATCTATTACCTGAGGGCTCAAAAATGCAGAAAAAAAATTGACATGATGTATCTTTGCGGTCATCACAAAGATGCAACCAAAAAAAGCTGCAACAGAAAAGCTGAAATCTCAGACTTTGGTCCAAAAACTGTTATTTCCTTCCCCAGCAATCGTGCACCCAAAACGTGGCCAACAAAAAAAACACAGCGTGCACATGAGGCCTTAGAAGAATGTCAACCCCCCCCAGCCAATTTCAGTAGAATAGGGCCGCCATCTATTCTAGTTGTCCCAATTCTCCATAGACAGTAGATTTTGCATGCAAGAAGGATCTGGAAATGGCATACTCCCCTATCCCCATTGGGAACACATTCAGCCTGCTGATATCTTAGGCTGGGCTCACATGTGCTAGTGTTTGCTCTAAATAGTGAACAAAAAATGATAGCCATGTCTGATGAGTGCACAACGACCACCACCAGAACCTGTCATATCCCAATTACAGTCTATACAGCTGCAATGAAGGTGTTCATTACGTCACCAAAAATATAACTACATGTCCAAAGTTTATTTATATCTTTCTAGATGGAATATGGGATTAATAGGAAATTTTTTTTTTTTTTTTTTTTTTTTTTTAAATGGAAAATTGAAATTTTGGGGTTCACTGCACATATTGCAATAGGGGGAATCTTTTCTCTTTGAAGAGACTGACAAACCAATCTGGCTGTCAGTGGTGAGGAGTCTTATAGCTCCATATTGCCATAGTCTTATTCCACAGCCTTAGGAACTCTGTATGGTTGGAGGTAGATATCTCATATCTGCCTTATTAATAATGCACACACTTCCTCCATTATCTATATAGTGGGCCTGAAAGGGAGAGCATAGTTGTCAGCATGTCAATCAGTACCTATGATTGTAAAGGGGCTGTCTACCCACCTAACATATATAGGCGATGGGCCCAATATTACTGTCCGCCAGGTAAAATGTTATTACTTAAGGGAAAGTGCAGGATCATAGCTGTCACTAAAGGACCTTTAAATCAACAGCTACCATGTTCTGTATTGTTGACTGAAAAGTTGTACTCTGGGGAGATAAAACATTCTTCCGTGGCCCCTGTACTCACACTATAAAGATGAGATGCCCAGTGCAGTTTTATTATCCTTACAATACCTATAATTTAGAGTGACAGGAGCTGCTCTCTGCTCCTTTTTTCTCACTTGTCATCTGTGTGCAATATATTTTTTTTCTCAACAGCTAATATTAATTTACACATATTTACAGTGTCTTATGCTACAGAATGGTAATGCATCTGTTTAAAAAAAAAAAAAAAAAAAACCCAACATATGGCACTAAGATGGTTGGTGTGTTATCAGATTTTTATCCCTTCCACTCAGATATACATAGGTGGGTCTCATCCAATTTCCACATCAACTTGAGGCATACTGCTTATTTCCCAAAGCCGAATACAGGCGGAGAATTTAAAAAAAAAAAAAAAAAAAAATCTAAAATAAAATTTAAAAAATTCTATACACACACACACACACACACACACACACACACACACACACACACACACACACACACACACACACCTTCATTGATTAACAGACTAAGGCTGCTTTCACACATCCGGTTTTTCCTGTGCGGCACAATCCGGCGCTTTGCAAAAAAACCGCAACCGTTTTTGGTTTTTTTGCCGCCCGTTGCGGGTTTTTTTTGCATAGACTTTCATTAGTGCCGGATTGTGCTGAATGGGCTTGCGTTTGGTTCGTTTTTGCCGCATGCGGCAGATTTAGCCGATGCGGCGGCCGGATGGAACGTTGCCTGGCACGTTTTTTTTGTCCGGCAAAAAAAAAAAAAAAAAACGCATTGCGACGTATCCGGTCGATGCGTCTAATGCATGCCTATGGACGCCGCATGCGGAAAACACCGCATCCGGTCGCCGCATGCGTTTTTTTCCACTGCGCATGCTCAGTAGCGTGTCGCAAGCGGCAAAAACCGGACGGGCCGCATGTCAAAAACTTATGCAAAGGATGCGGTTTTGTCGCCGCATCCGTTGCATAGGTTTTAGAGCCGGATTGGCCGGCTCTGCTAAAACCAGATGTGTGAAAGCAGCCTAAGATTGATCTGAGTGCAATCCTTTATTCTCTCGGATTGTACTCGTCCGTGTTATACGCTAGTGTGAGCAATTCCCAAGACAGAGCTTTTTGGGTTAAAGATTAACTATGGCTCAGAGCCATGTTCTACAAGGAAGGACTGAAACAATCTACACAAACCTGACTCTGTAGAATGCTTTGTGTCATCCAAACATCAGCCAACCCAGTGTTAGGTCCAAATACCAAGATCACTTCCCGTTCAGACCACAAAGAACATTGTTGGGGGGAGGGGGCTTCAGGAGAAATTTTTAACAAAATTCTTTTGGTTGTCATTTTTGGAACAAATATCACAAGTGCAGCAAAAGAAAAAGATTCAATGACATTGAGGTAATTGTAGCAAGGCAGAAATTTCATGGCGGATACAAGTGGATCGCTACATTTCAGCCCTGCAGATTTGGGAAGAAAAAAAAAAAAACCTAAACACAAAACCAGATACCAGTCATTGAACCTAGTGGGGGTTTTGGTACACACAACAATTTCATTTTTTATTACATTTTCTTAGGGGTTGATTAATGCTATATTTTGATAGACCAGACTGCAAAAGCTGTGACAATAGCGGTTTATTATTTCTTTATTAATGGTTAAAAAAAGGGAGTGATTCAAAGTTTTACATTTCATTGTAGAGTTGTACATGTATGTCATTTTGCACTAAAAGGGATGAAGAGTAGAACTCCATTCTGATAGAGGGGCAAAACATTCACTAATTTGGAGTCAAGTAGGGGAGCTGGTTTCTTTGTTCCATGCCGGAAGAGGCCAGCCTCCTCCCCAGGCCGGAAGAGGCCAGCCCCCTCCCCAGGCCGGAAGAGGCCAGCCCCCTCCCCAGGCCGGAAGAGGCCAGCCCCCTCCCCAAGCCGGAAGAGGCCAGCCCCCTCCCCAAGCCGGAAGAGGCCAGCCCCCTCCCCAAGCCGGAAGAGGCCAGCCCCCTCCCCAAGCCGGAAGAGGCCAGCCCCCTCCCCAAGCCGGAAGAGGCCAGCCCCCTCCCCAAGCCGGAAGAGGCCAGCCCCCTCCCCAAGCCGGAAGAGGCCAGCCCCCTCCCCAAGCCGGAAGAGGCCAGCCCCCTCCCCAAGCCGGAAGAGGCCAGCCCCCTCCCCAAGCCGGAAGAGGCCAGCCCCCTCCCCAAGCCGGAAGAGGCCAGCCCCCTCCCCAAGCCGGAAGAGGCCAGCCCCCTCCCCAAGCCGGAAGAGGCCAGCCCCCTCCCCAGGCCAGAGAAAGTTGCAGATTAAAATTAAAACATTTGGGATCATTTTGGACATTAGAATAATTGCGATCTGGTCAACTACAACCTTAGCATCTGATTACTGGTATTACGATCAATATCCAAACAGACAAGCATGTACCTGGGAAGGATTTCCTGCTTACTAGTAATGAGGCAACCAAACATTCTAGTACTTATTGGGTCTCATGCATAAAATATCACATTGTGTGACGGGCATCTTCAAAAGGCTGTAGAGAAGAACAGCACTGCTGCTTTCTTCTAAGAACAGCGCCACTCCAGTCTACAGGGTGTGTGTAGTGTTGAAGTTCAGCTCTATTTAAAGGGAACCGGTCATGTCAAATAACACTATTAACCTAAATGTATGGTAATCTGCGGTAAATATCGTTGTAAAACTGCCCGACCGCTGCAATGAAGAAATGAACATTATTCCTCCCAGAAGCCTTTGGCTTTCAGTCAGAGGCGCTAATGCTGCAATTTCAGTTCAAACTTAATACATAGTAAGCAGCAGCTGTAACAGTGCACTGGCACTGACTGACAGCCGGCTCAGCACTAACGCACTGCAGAATCAGCTGTCAGTCAGTGCCAGAGAGTGGTTACAGCTGCCACTTACTATATACTGAGCGGTAACTGTATCCTCTCCCTGCACTGTCTCTATGAAAAACTTCATTACCTCATAGTAGCGTGGCTTTCAGTGAGGCCACCGTAGAGTTTAGAACAATAGTAAAACCTGAAAATTAGCCCAGTAGCTACGGGTTAATAGTGGTTTTTGACATGACAGGTTCCCTTTATATGTATAGCGCTCAAACGCAAAAACACAGCAAGTAGACATGTGTGGCACTGTTTTTAGAAGAAAACAGCCACGCTTTCACAGCTCCTAAACCTTTAGGCCAGGGGTCACGTAAGCATATAGTATCTGATGCAAGGGCTAATGACACTCGGCACAAACAGTCACTGTGCTCCAATTCTCTCACATGGGAACATCAGATCACCAATGAGTCTCCATCTTATCCATGGCCTCTCTGCATATATAGGCCTGTACTCGGAGGTCATCAGAGTGCAGACAGATGTTCACACCAACCCATGGACTTGTATGGGTGCGCGTGATCCGAGATACACTGCCAATCGCAATTTCTTTTGCGAAACTGAAACATTCTCGGCAGCACATTGACCTTTGTAAATAGAAGTCATGTGTCTGAGAACAATGGCAGCCTGTGCCCACCAATCCAGTACTGATCGCTCAGTGCACATTATTTACTGGCGTCTGGCAGGGTAACAGGATATTAGACAATTGTAGATTAGTAAAATGTTTACTGATTGGCATTTTCTTTTAGTGCCACCAGTAGGTTTCATATAAACTGACCTTAAAGCCCCCAAATTGTCCCTCCAGTGAGAAAAATTTGGGAGGAAAATGAGGGGTGCGTCTTAAAATCCGAATGTAGCTCACCCGGGGGGGGTTGTGGAGAGGGGTCACAGGAAACCAGGGGAATGCTGTGCACTTTTGTGCCTGCAGGCAGTGAGGTCTGTGAGGCGGCGGGCAGTGAGGTATGTGCAGCGGCTCTGTTGTGTGGCGGGCAGTGAGGTCTGTGCAGCGGCTCTGTTGTGCGGCAGGCAGTGAGGTCTGTGCAGTGGCTCTGTTGTGCGGTGGGCAGTGAGGTCTGTGTAGCGGGCAGCAGCTCTGTTGTGCGGCGGGCAGTAAGGTACGAGCC
>NC_134354.1:103382516-103557516 GCF_048569485.1 Anomaloglossus baeobatrachus | reverse complement strand
GGGATTCTGGCAATGTGTTTTTCATCTTTCTAGCATTAAAGTCGCACTTCAAAACCTGCTTTGGGAGTTTTCCCGCCAATATTACAAAGAATTGTCTTTCTCTGCAGCTTTTGGCTTTTCTTCTACCATCACCCAAAGTCATAAATACCTTAAGCTTCCAGGCCAATCAGATAATCGCCATGACGACCTGTGGCTGGTGAAGAAGAGGGGGAGGAAGTCCCTTCAACAGCTCTACATGACACCTCCCCCTTTTTGAGGTAGCATGGGAGATTGATTTGCCAATCGTCTCCTAAGCCTACCTCGCTGGCATCCCCCTGCCGGGACAGCCCATCAGCGTTGCCATGCTCAACACCCTTCCTGTGTTGAATGGTAAAGTCATACTGCTGTAGTGCCAAGCTCCACCGCAGTAGCTTACCATTGTCGCCGGCCACCCGATGTAGCCAGCTGAGAGGGTTGTGGTCTGTCACTATGGTGAAGTTGCGTCCATATAGGTAGGGCTGCAGTTTCCGCAGGGCCCACACTATAGAGAGGCACTCCTTCTCCACAGTGGCGTAGGCCACTTCCCGGGATAAGAGCTTGCGGCTGAGAAACATCACCGGATGCTCTTCTCCCTTCCCATTTACCTGGCTGAGTACTGCACCAAGGCCAAACGCACTGGCATCTGTCTGAACTATGAACCGTCGGGTGAAGTTCGGAGCTTGTAGGATTGGGGGACTGGCGAGGGCAGCTTTTAGTGCCCTGAAGGACCGTTCACAGTCATCTGTCCAGGTGACTACTTGCGGTAGCTTCTTTTTGGTGAGGTCCGTCAACGGCTTAGCAAGAGCACTATAGTTAGGAACGAACTTCCTATAGTACCCTGCCGTACCCAAGAAGGACATCACCTGCTTCTTTGACTTGGGGGTAGGCCAGGAGGTGATGGCATCAACCTTCCCTGGCTCTGGTTTCAGGGTCCCGCCACCCACTCTGTGTCCAAGGTACTGTACCTCCGTCATGCCGATCTGACACTTCCCTGGCTTTATAGTCAGACCAGCGCTTTGGATCTGCCTGAGCACCTGCTCCAGGTGCCCCAGGTGTTCCTCCCAAGTGGGACTAAAGATGGCAATGTCATCCAGGTAAGCTACTGCAAACCCTCCTAGTCCCTCGAGCAGCTGGTCGACCAATCGCTGGAAAGTGGCAGGAGCATTTCTCATGCCAAAGCGCACGACGCAGGGATTCTGGCAATGTGTTTTTCATCTTTCTAGCATTAAAGTCGCACTTCAAAACCTGCTTTGGGAGTTTTCCCGCCAATATTACAAAGAATTGTCTTTCTCTGCAGCTTTTGGCTTTTCTTCTACCATCACCCAAAGTCATAAATACCTTAAGCTTCCAGGCCAATCAGATAATCGCCATGACGACCTGTGGCTGGTGAAGAAGAGGAGGATGAAGTCCCTTCAACAGCTCTACATGACAATATATATATTATATATATAAAAAACACACACACACCTATATCTATATACATATATAGATATATACATACACACTGTTTGGGGGTTTTTTATGATTTGTTTTTCTTTTCTAAAGTGTTTTTATGCACATTTTTTTTTTTTAGTTTCTTTAAGCGATTTGTGTAAAATTATTTTGTGGCTATCTGATAAACTTGAATTGAAGAGAGCAGCTTCCGAACACAACAAAACAAAAAAATATGCCTAAAGAATGGTCTTGCTCACTTATTCTAACTGGCATTTTTGGAAATCTAAAGAGGTTAAAAAATTAAAAAAGTAGGAATATTATTTTGAATATTTTTTGGGGGGTGGTTACACTATAAATAAAGGAAAAAAGCCCTGTGAACACACCCTTGCTGGTAAACATGACCACGTTTAAAGGGGTTGTCCATGCTTGGAGGGCAAGTCTGCAGTTACTTTATGTGATTGCAGAGTTATAAATCCTCACAGTGCGCACAATGTGCGCTATCAGGATTAGCCAGTGCAAGAAGAGGGCGGTCCTGTGACCACAAGTTTGCGATCTGCATACTTCCGGCCACATTCGAACTAAACATTTCCAGCCTAGCTGGATTCAATTTTATTTTGTGAGGCCAGCAGCTCTAGTCGGCAATTCGCATACTTGCGGTCATATACCCACCTGCTATCGGCACTGGAGAATCTTGACAGCACACACTGTGCGCACTCTGAGGATTCACAAGTCTGCAGTTGCACAAAGTGACTGCAAATTTGAGCCCCAAGCCTGGACAATACCTTTAGAGTAAGAATATGCTGCCAAAAACATGTATGAGGACAAAACAATAGTATTAATGATCCTGCTGTTCCCTCCAGTTTTTGTAATGAAGTGCTGATCGACTCACATTACACATTGGACCAAAATTACCAAATTAAAAGTTACATCACACATTTAAAGAAAAGCCGCAAAATAACATTTGCAGAGGATATCAGCACTAGAAGAGGTTGTAGATGAGTATTTATTTAGAAGGAGAACAGGGATTAGACCGCTGACCTTGACAAGGCCCCTTATCTGCCAGGTTCCACCTAATCATGGACACAAGTCAATTGACCCTTAAACAACAAGTAGTAAATCAGCCTCAGTCAATTCAGCACGTTTGCCTACACAAGTGCCATACAAGATTTGAAGGGTTTCATTAGGGGTCAGGCCACAGAAATAAAAGTCATGTTACTGACTAAAGTCAACATTGACAGAAAAGCTCCCAGTGTATGTCCATGATTGTAGGTTAAAGACTGCGGGTCATACAACGATGGAGCACAGCTACTGTCGACACTTTGCACATAGCCTCAGGCAATACCCAATAACTGGCTGTGTAGCTGTAAATGCATTCCATGTAAAAATCAGTGCAAGTCTCCAGATAGAAAAATGCATAAAACATAAATATACAAAGCCGAGCCTCAGATGTGAGCAGAATGAAAACAATCTACGAATCAAAAATAGCAAAACGGAGAAGTCTGGCGCCCCTTCTGATCTTAAGTTACACGAATGCTAGAAAAAAAAAAGGGCGCCCCGTGTCAAATGAAGCATACCCTGGGAGAACGGCCACAATGTAGCACCACACGTTCTACAATTCATTAGATGAAACATGGGAAGAATCTTGTTACTGTATATTTATAGAGACGTATGTAAAACTTGTCAACTATATTAAAAGGGTGACGTTATCCACATTGGCTAGCATTGTTGCCTTGCTTGGCTAGGGTCCTAGCATTATCCACATTGGCTAGCATTGTTGCCTTGCTTGGCTAGGGTCCTAGCATTATCCACATTGGCTAGCATTGTTGCCTTGCTGGGCTAGAGTCTTGGGATTATCCACATTGGCTAGCATTGTTGCCTTGCTGGGCTAGAGTCCTGGCATTATCCACATTGGCTAGCATTGTTGCCTTGCTGGGCTAGGGTCCTGGCATTATCCACATTGGCTAGCATTGTTGCCTTGCTTGGCTAGGGTCCTAGCATTATCCACATTGGCTAGCATTGTTGCCTTGCTTGGCTAGGGTCCTAGCATTATCCACATTGGCTAGCATTGTTGCCTTGCTGGGCTAGAGTCTTGGGATTATCCACATTGGCTAGCATTGTTGCCTTGCTGGGCTAGAGTCCTGGCATTATCCACATTGGCTAGCATTGTTGCCTTGCTGGGCTAGGGTCCTGGCATTATCCACATTGGCTAGCATTGTTGCCTTGCTGGGCTAGGGTCCTGGCATTATCCACATTGGCTAGCATTGTTGCCTTGCTGGGCTAGGGTCCTGGCATTATCCACATTGGCTAGCATTGTTGCCTTGCTGGGCTAGGGTCCTGGGTTCGATTCCAACCAAAAGCAAAATCTGTATGAAGTTTGTATGTTTTCCCATTTTTGGGTGGGTTTCCTCTGGACACTGTTTTTGTAGTATAGGAGGAAATCAAACTAATAGGTTAAAAGGGTTAGGCTAAGTTCACACTTCAGTTGTTTTGCATCAGTCACAATCCGTAGCCTTGAGGAATTACGGTATCCTGCAAAATATTTTGCAGGAATCCTGTTTTCCCCCATAGGCTTCTATTAGTGACGGATTGTGATGATGCTGCGTTGCATCCGCTGCGTCGCGGTCAGTTGTTTTTTTAACTGACCGCCGGGCGGGAGCAACGCAGCATGTAACGTTTTTTGAGCAGCGCGATCCGTAGGATTTTGCTGCGCATGCACTCTCTGGCTCCCAGCCCCCGTAACCAGGATAAACATCGGGTAACCAAGCAATGCGCTTTGGTTAGTTACCCGATAGCAGAGAGAAGTAGTTGAACGGGGCTTTAAAGAACCGCGCCAGAGATCACAGATGTAATCTTGGATTAATGTAAACTTTTATTTTGGCACAGGTCAGGTTTTGACCTGTGCCAAAATAAACGTTTACATTAATCCAAGATTACATCTGTGATCTCTGGCGCGGTTCTTTAAAGCCCCGTTCCACTACTTCTCTCTGCTATCAGCCGCTTGGGGTACTGCTGCCTTTGATCCATACATATGCTGTTACAGGAGTTGTGCCTGTCACAACCCTGATTGGCGAGTACGATTACTCTTCTTTCACCCCCTGTTTGTCAGGGTAAGACCCTATTGCGCTTTTTTGTCCACAGGTTCCTCTTTGTTTCTTGGTTAGTTACCCGATATTTACAGTGGTTACGGGTGCACGGAGCCCGCGCTAAGCTGGTATCCAAGATAAATATCGGGTAACCAAGCAAAAAGTGCTTTGCTTTTAGTTACCCGATATTTACCCTGGATACAGTGTGCAAGGAGGCTAACACTTCACCACTCGGCTCCGCCCCTCCCGCACTCCTCATGTACACACACATGTAGACACACACACACTCTCTCACTCACCTGTCCCCAGCCATGCAGACCGCGGCACTGACGTCCTCAGCTCCGCCCCCGAACTCCGCTCCCCAAGCTCCGCCCCCAGCACACAACGGAGTCCGACAAAGAAAGTCTATGCACGCCGAATCCGGTGGCATGCATCAAATGCCGGAAGCATGTACCGGATTCGGTTTTTACTTCTGAGCATACCCAGAAGTTATTCACTGAGAAAATCGGTGCAAGTGGAGTGTGATAAAACATCGCATTCCCCTCGGAGCAATTCTAGCCTGTGTGTCTGCACACATGAGCGAATATTTTCTCAGTCCTAATAGGACCGAGAAAACAATCGCAGCATGATGCGATTGTAATGCGAGCCTGCCCGCCCCTCCTGAGAGCCTGCCCGCCCCCCGCAGCTGTGGTCCGCTCGCAGGGTCGGACCTCAGATGCAGGCACACTAGCATGACACTCTGCTGTGCTGCAAGCGCGAGCCGAGTGTCATGCGAGCATCGCAGTAGTGACCCTTGTGGCCCCAGCCTCTCTCTCTCACACTCACTGACTCATTCACTCACTCACCGATCACCGGCGCGGCGCTGCACGGCGTTCACACTGCTGGCAGCTTTCCCTGATTTGAAAATGCTGGCCACCCATTATTAAATCTGGTATTCCCTGCTTCCCCCACCCACCGGCGCCTATGCTTGGTTGCAGTCAGACACGCCCCCACGCTGAGTGACAGCTGTCTCACTGCAACCAATCACAGCCGCCGGTGGGCGGGTCTATATCTTGCAGTAAAATAAATAAATAAATTTACATTAAAAAAAAAACGACATGCGGTCCCCCCCCAATTTTTATACCAGCTAAGATAAAGCCATACGGCTGAAGGCTGGTATTCTCAGGATGGGGAGCTCAAAGTTATGGGGAGCCCCCCAGCCTAACAATATCAGTCAGCAGCCGCCCAGAATTGCCGCATTCATTAGATGTGACAGTCCCGGGACTCTACCCGGCTCATCCCGAATTGCCCTGGTGCGGTGGCAATTGAGGTAATAAGGGGTTAATCATGGCAGGCGTCTATAAGACACCCCCAATGATTAACCTGTAAGTGAAAGTAAATAAACACATACACCCAAAAAAACACTTTATTTGGAATAAAGGACAAAAAAAAAAAAACCACCCTCTTTGACCATTTTATTAAAATCCCCAAATACCCCTCCAGGTCCGACGTAATCCACGAGGTCCCGCGACGATTTCAGCTCTGCTACATGAAGCTGACAGGAGCGGCAATAGAACACCGCCGCTCCCGGGAGCTCCATGCTAATGTCGGTGTATGTGCGGTGATGTGCGGGAGTGCCGGTGTATGTGGTGGTAAATTTAGTGTCTTCAAGTACTTTACAAAAAGGGTAAAGCAAGAAAAAAAAAAAAAAAATGACCTTTCATAGCAGGAAGGAGTGAGACTCCACATATTGCTACATTGTGATGTGCTATGTATGGAGAGATGTTCTCCCATCTCTGTAGCAGATCGATACTGTCACTTCATGGAATTCCGGGCCAGTGCCTTTATTTTTGTCACATGTGTATAAATAAGGAAAATTAAAGGAAAAAAAAAAAAAATAAATAAATAAATAAATAAATAAAATACAAAACCAACCTTCAACAGTAAGAACCTTTAGGCTCTGTGCGCACTGGGAAATGAAATTTCCTTGCGTAAATTCCGCATGCTCTCAAAGATTACCGCACCCGCGGCAAAAAACCGCGGGAAACCGCACCCGAAAACCGCATGCGGTTTGCCGCGGTTTTACCGCGGCATTGTTCGCGGTTTTGCCGCGTGCAGGTTGGGATGTGCTTTATTGCATTCAATGCAATAAAGCACATTGAAGAAAAAAAAAAAAAAATACATTTAATTCTGATAGTGGATAGACAGAAGAATAGATAGAGGGATAGATAGAGGACAGATCGCTGCATTTCCCACGGTCGGCAGTGAGTTCACATTACCGGCCGTGTGAAATGACCGGTAATTACCTCTGCTGCATTCAGCCTGTGTCTGTGACAGTCGCGGCTGGATGTCAGCAGTGCAGGACGCCGGAGCCGGAGCTGGAGCTATGGACTACGCCGGAGCTTTGTTTGGGAGGGGTTAATAAAATGGTGAACGAGGCTTGTTGGTTTTATTTAAAATAAAGGATTTTTCTGTGTGTGTGTTTTTTCACTTTACTTATGGGTTGATCATGTCAGCTGTCACAGACGCTGCCATGATCAAGCCTGGAGTTAATGGTGGTGGTCCCCCATCACCATTAACCCCTTGTATTACCTTGCCACCACTGCTACACGGTGGCAAGAAGAGCCGAGGACACGCCGGTGCTGCCGCATAATGTATGCGACAGTGCCGGGGCAGCTGCGGCTGATATTCTCGGCTGCCGGAGGGGGAGTGAGGCGGGGGACATTAACCCTGCCCCTCTCCCTCCCCAGCCTGAGAATACCGGGCCGCCGCTGTGTGCTTACCTCGGCTGGAAGGTAAATATGCAGCGGAGCGCACGTGCTTTTTTTTCTATATTTCCGTTTTCTTTCTATGTGTGTTCTATGTGTCTGTGTCTATGTGTTCTATGTGTCTGTGATGTGTTCTGTGTCTGTGATGTGTTCTGTGTCTGTGATGTGTGTGTGTGTTTACTCTCTGCACGGCTTCCTCTTCCTGTAATGACATCACTTCCCTGCAAAACCACAGACAGGCGATGTACATTACCGGAGGTAAACCGCGAAATACCGCAGGGAATAACGCAGGAAAACGCAGTGAACCGCACAGAATTTGCTTCCTGCGTTATTCCCTGCGGGATTTCATGATTAACATTGGAGTCAATGGAGTGAAATCCCGCAGCAATGTGCGGAAAATAATTGACATGCACTTGTTTTTGCTACGGGATTCCCGCAGCAAAACATGCAGCTGTCAAATTCCGCCCAGTGCGCACAGGATTTTTTTTCTCCATAGGATTTGCTGGTGATTCACTGCAGAGATGTTATGAACATTTTCTGCAGCGAAACATGCAGCAAATCCGCGGAAAATCCGCGGCAAAATCCGGTAAGTGCGCACATAGCCTTAGGCTATGTGCGCACGTTGTGTACTAGCTCTGCAGAAATTTCTGCAGCGATCTGAAGAGCACACGTGCGCTTCAAATCGCTGCAGAAAATGTCCGTAGAAAAAAAAGCCGATTCCATGCGCTCTGCCTGCAGCTCCTGCCATAGACAGAGCAGGGGCTGCCGGCAAAGCGCACGGAAGAAGTGACATGTCACTTCTTGAACGCAGCGCTTCGGGCAGCAGCCGAAGCGCTGCGCTCTAAGACGCCACGTGCGCACGACCCCTGCACAATCTCCATAGATTATGCAGGGGACGCAGGACGCATGCAGTTACGCTGCGCTACAAAGCGCAGCGTAACTGCATGAATTACGCACACATAGCCTTAATGTGACAGGGGGAACAAAAGAGAAATAGAGCCCGCCCATAAGGCCCACCGAAAAAATTTTACATACGAAAAGGTAATAATATTTTATGAAGTTATTTTGGCAGTCTGAAAATGGGGCCACAAACAAGGTGCACCTTCATAGAATGCAGCCCAGGAGCTGCAGAAGGTGGTATTTTTAGTTGCATAGGGAAAAATCTGGTGACAGGTTCCCTTTAAGTGCCATGACTACTGTGCCACTTTGGACTTAAAGTTGCAGGCATCTAAAACAAAGCCGAAGGTTGCAGGACGAGTGGCATGACTTAGGCTAGGTTCGCACACTGCGTCTTTTTGACACTGCGTTGTTGGCCGCTAAAAACGCACCTGCGTCGAAAAAACACGTCAAAAAACGCATGCGTTTTTACCGCGATTTGGTGCGTTTTTGATCTCTGCGTTTTGCTGCGTTTTTCCAATGCATTGCATGAGGGGAAAACGCAGAAAAACGCAGGAAAGAATTGACATGTCCATTTTTTTTTTCAAGCTCAAAAACGCAGCTTAAAAAAACAGTTGTGTGCGGACAGCAAAAATGAAAACTCAGACTTTGCTGGATAAGCAAAGTCATGCAGTTTTTTGAGGCCAAAAACGCACCCGAAAAACGCGCAAAAACGCTGTGAAAAACGCACTGTGCGCACATAGCCTTACAAAGGCTCCAAAACACAATAGAAGTGGATGATAACCAGGAAAAACCTGGCCTTGACCATGTAAACCCTATACAGGGATGTGGACTTGAGTAGGGGCACCTGGGTTGAGTCTACAAAGTGGCTGCTGGCTGATGAAGGATGGTTGCAAAGTTAAAGTTGGGTCAGTACAGAGGACAGGATAAGGCCAGTTTCACACATCCTTCTTTTTGCCGGTTTCGCGGATCCGGCGCGCTCCCGTACAGTGAATACAGTACAATGACAGCGCAACAAGCGCCAGTCACGTGCTGTCATGTGACCGGCGCATGTGACCCGGAAGTTACAGCGCTGTCATTGTACTGTATTCACTGTACGGGAGCGCGCCGGATCCGCGAAACCGGCAAAAAGAAGGATGTGTGAGTGAGCCCTAAGAATAAAGTTGTCAGACAGTAGAATAATCAAAAACATGAGCAGAGGTCCATCACGGGAAAAACTAACTAAGCAAGACCTGAGGAACAGGAGTGAACCAGAGTAAGAAGAGTTCATAACTGGCAATGGAAGCATGAACGTAGGGGTTTAAATAGTATAAGGACCCTTCTAAGGCTCAGGACAGGGAATAAAGACAACACTGAGGAAAATTAACACACAAGCCGCTGTCTGGAAATTACTAAAAGTCCTAGAATGGTAAACAGAACTGCTGTATTGTCGCCCCATGGTGTTTGCCATTAAGGTGCAGCACCCCAGGGGGATGGGAGCAGAAAGAGCAAGTGCAGACATTGATGTTACATGCAGAGGTAAAAGTTATACAACTTCAGTCATTCAACAATTGGAGGGTGTGCAGTCAATGGGATCAAGCAACTGGAATAATTATCTAGTCTTGGCCAAACTACTTAAATATATTAGATGATGTACAAAGGGTCATCTGACAGTCATCTACACTTCTCCCCTAAACACTGGAACGCTTAGCCAAGTATTCGGTATGTTTTACTGTTTGGGGTTTTTTTATTTTGTTTTTTTTTACGAGAGTAATTGCCAAAATCAACTGTCACCATTCAGCATTTCCAAAGAACAAGTGGATCGAACGTTGCAATTCAACACGTGAGATCCTTCTCTCCACAGATACCTGCCAGGGAGAGTTGGGAGGCCACCATACATATTATATGGTCAAAATTGTCAGGTTCAGTCGATGTTTCTTCACTCTATATGGGGGGCATTACTGATACAATGGTAGATGACAGATGTGAGAATACAACCCATTCTGTTGTTATAGAAACCATCTTGTCTTATAACTGAATGATGTCAAAGGACTCCGCTAATACTGATGGGCGGCTCTTATTGGTGCATAGTTCGGAGGAGTTACTTCTTTGTTTGGGATACTATAATCTGGTCAGAAGATGTAAAAGCAGAAACTTTCAGTACACCACAAAGGGTGTGTGCGGCAATGATTTCCCAAGCACTCGTAAGGCTATGTGCACACGTTGCATTGTGTCCCTGCAGAAATTTCTGCAGCGATTTGACAGCACATGTGCGCGTCAAATCGTTGCAGAAACACTGCGTAATGAAAGCAGTGTTCTGCAGAAAAAAAGCTGATTTCATGCGCTCTGGATGCAGCCTCTCCCATAGACAGAGCGGGAGCTGCATCCAAAGCGCACAAAATAAGTGACATGTTGCTTTTTAGAACGCAGCGATTTGGAACAAAAGTTTGGCATCCAATCGCTGCGCTCTCAAACGCAACGTGCGCACGGATTATACACAATCTTCATAGATTGTCCTGGGGACGCAGGTCGCATGCATTTACGCTGGGGTGCAATACGCAGCGTAAATGCATGAAATTCGGCAACGTTGGCACACAGCCTAAAACAAATCTTACGGATTTGGAGTTGCAATAGCATAGGAGGAGTGCATTACGCTCACACAGATATGAAAAGCCAATACAGTATACAGATAAAACATTGATTGAGTCAGTTTGCAGCCTCCAGTCCTTCAACTATGGACTTTTCAAAATGTAGAATTAGTTTAAACTTGCGTCTTAGATGTAGTTAATGTAAGGGGATTCCTATTGTCTGAATTCTGTCACAGCCCAGATCATATGTCTACGGGAATACAGTGTGATATAGCAGTGACTGCAGAGTCACATGAGATTGGAGTCAGATCTGCTTTCGATTATAAAACTATCACTATATCCAAAACTTCACTGGTAGCAAAAGTAAAAAATCTCAGTGATCGTCACATCTGTTTCTGAATGAGGAGCGGACGGTCCTCACTTTGGGCTTTGTCAGGAAGCCAGATGTCATCTTCTATAATTGCTGGTAACCACAACATTTTTTGGACGCCGTCCTCAGTCTTCTCACTCTCCACACACCGAGCTCATAGAAAAAGCTCACTTACTTTATATACAAACTATAGCTCTCTCAAGAGATAGGCAGCACCCAATAGATAAATCTCTGGCCAAACGTCACCACTATATACAGGGAGAAGGGAAATCTCCAGAACATACACAATGGATGGAAGTATTAGTCAATACCCATAGTCCCTGGCTAATAGGATGCCAATAAAATGCAATATGACTAACATCCTTATAAAAACATCTATAAAACTGCCGACATCCAACAAACACACTATTATAACCATGTAAACATTCGGCGTTGCCATCACTGGTTCCTACCCCACTATCTGCACACTTTCCATAACCTTGGCTGTAGTAAAAGGCAATGTGTGATTGGCATTGCATATTCCAGCTTGTCGCAGATTTCCGAGCTCTTAACACTTGTACGCACTGTTGCTGTGTATAGTCATATTATACACTTTAAGAAACCGGGCTTGTCCTAATTACTTTTGGCAGATACCTAGTGAGATTTGTTAAAAAAAAAAAAAATATATATAACGGCTAACAATCCATATATATGCACCAAGTACAAGGTGGCCATAAAATAACCTTAAGGGGTACTTTGCACGTTGCGACATCACTACTGCGATATAGTCGGGGGTCAAATCGAAAGTGTCGCACATACGGCGCCGGTAACGACGTTGCAACGTGTAAAGCCTAGATGCGCCGATAAACGATCGTAAAAGCGTTGTAAATCGGTGATCTGTGTAGCGTCGGACATTTTCATAATAATCGCACCAATAGGATACACGATGTTGTTCTTTGTTCCTGCGGCAGCACACATCGCTGTGTGTGAAGCCGCAGGAGCGAGGAACATCTTCTACCTGCCTCCACCACCAATGCGGAAGGAAAGAGGTGGGCGGCATGTTTACGTCCCACTCATCTCCGCCCCTCCGCTTCTTTTGGCCGCCTGCCGTGTGACGTCGCTGTGACGCAGCACAACCGCCCCCCTTCGGAAGGAGGCGAGTCGCCGGCCAGAGCGACGTCGCAGGGCAGGTAAGTGCGTGTGAAGCTGCCGTAGCGATAATGTTCGCTACGGCAGCTATCACAAGATATCACATGTGCGATGGGGCGGGGACTATCGCGCTCGGCATCACTAGCCGATGCAAGCGATGTCGCAGCGTGCAAAGTATCCCTAAGTGTTTGGAGCTGTGCCAGACTGACCCAGTGGACAGAACTGGCTGAAAATTGGTATATATGCTATTCAAGGCATGGGGAAACGGAAGGCATCTTAAAAAAAAAAAAAAATTATACCAAAACTTTACTGAGACAGATGATGACACGTTATGAGGCAACAGGGTTACTGAGTGTTCAGCCAGAGCGCAGGCGACGACCGTTAAGTAGAGAGGTTGTGGAGGACATTGTGTCCTGTTCCACGACGGTAGTGGCAAACAACCCTGCTGGGAACAGCAGTGCACGGAGTGTTTCCAGGCAATTGTGGCTCCCGTACAACACTGTGGGAAGTGAAACGTGCCATCAAATCTTTTTTTTTTTTTTTTTTAGATGCCTTCCATTTCCCCATGCCTTGAATAGCATACATACCAATTTTCAACTAATTTTGTCCACTGGATCAGTCTGCACATGGCTCCAAACACCTTAGTTTTGTTTATGGCCACCTTGTGCATCCACCAGTTGTTCAGGGACGGACATTTTCAGATATTCTTTAGCGGAAACTCACAACGCCAAACAGTACCCTACCCTGTACTGACAGCAGGGCAAAGACTCCAAAACAGTCTAGTGATGGTCATCTGGTTAGCTAAAATAAGAACATTTGCATGTTCCTTAACCACAGAGCATTGCCTAAAATTAAAAAGGGATTATCCAGAACCAGTTTTTGTTTTTCTAAAGGTACCGTCACACTAAGCAACATCGCTAGCAACATCGCTGCTGAGGCACTACTTGCTAGCGATGTTGCTGTGTGTGACATCCAGCAACAACCTGGCCCCTGCTGTGAGGTCGTTGGTTGTTGCTGAATGTCCTGGACCATTTTTTAGTTGTTGCTCTCCCGCTGTGAAGCGCACATCGCTGTGTGTGACAGCGAGACAGCAACAACTGAATGTGCAGGCAGCAGGAGCCGGCTTATGCGGACGCTGGTAACCAATGTAAATATCGGGTAACCAAGAAGCCCTTTCCTTGGTTACCCGATATTTACCTTCGTTACCAGCATCCGCCGCTCTCACACTGTCAGTGCCGGCTCCTGCTCCCTGCACACATAGCCGGAGTACACATCGGGTAATTAACCTGATGTGTACTCTGGCTAGGAGTGCAGGGAGCCAGCGCTAAGCGGTGTGCGCTGGTAACCAAGGTAAATATCGGGTTGGTTACCTGATATTTACCTTAGTTACCAAGCGCAGCATCGCTTCCACGCGTCGCTGCTTGCTGGGTGCTGGTCACTGGTGAGATCTGCCTGTTTGACAGCTCACCAGCAACCCGTGTAGCGACGCTCCAGTGACCCCTGCCAGGTCAGGTTGCTGGTGGGATCACTGGAGCGTCGCTTAGTGTGACAGTACCTTTACACTATGAGCCTAAGAACTAACAGCCAGGAGGTGCTAGCTACCTCCCTGCTCTACCTGGCGCCAGCTCAGAGCAGTCATGATGGTGATTCTTTTGCTTCATGTTAGCAGAGCAGCTCTTCCTCTTCTGCTCTGTTGAGGAGGAGACATGACTGCCCCCTCAAAGTAAAGCAGTGGGGAGCCAGCTGTCAGTCTGACATCAGCAGTCACACCCATGAACAGAGGAGAGGAGAAGCCGCCACTCTGTCAATCTGATGTCAGCGGAAGCCGCTGAATTGCTCGCATGAATGGACTGTGACTGCTCTGTGCTGGTAGAGATCGGTGCCAGGCAGATAGCTAGTAACCACCTACTTGTTAGTTCTTATGTCCATAGTAAAAAATAAAATTAAAAAAAAAAGTCATCAGAAAATAACTGATTAAAAAAAGAGAATTTTGTTTACTTACCGTAAATTCTTTTTATTATAGTTCCGTATTGGGAGACCCAGACATTGGGTGTATAGCTTCTGCCTCCGGAGGACACACAAAGTACTACACTAAAAAGTGTAGCTCCTCCCTCTGAGCATATACACCCCCTGGATAACCATATCTAGCCAGTTTAGTGCAAAAGCTGAAGGAGAATAGCCACCCACAAGTAAAGACAGAGCAAGAACCGGAACAACCGGAGCCTCTGTCTATGACAACAGCCGGTGATAACACGCGGAACAAGAAACTGCCAACAGGCAACAGGGAGGGTGCTGGGTCTCCCAATACGGAACTATAAGAAAAAGAATTTACGGTAAGTAAACAAAATTCTCTTTTTCTTTATCGTTCCTATGGGAGACCCAGACATTGGGACGTCTCAAAGCAGTCCATGGGTGGGAATAAACAGAAAACTGAGAAGTAGGCGGAGCCTAACTTTACAAATGGGCGACAGCCGCCTGAAGGATGCGTCTGCCCAAGCTCGCATCTGCCGAAGCATGAGCATGCACTTGGTAGTGCTTTGAAAAGGTATGCAGGCTAGTCCAAGTGGCAGCCTGACAGACTTGCTGAGCCGTAGCCTGGTGCCTGAAAGCCCAAGAGGCACCGACAGCTCTGGTCGAGTGTGCCTTGATCCCCGGCGGGGGAGGCACCTGAGTACACTGGTAGGCATCGGAAATGGCCGACCTAATCCAACGAGCTAAGGTCGGCTTAGAAGCCGAGAGGCCCTTACGCCGACCTGTGGTTAGCACAAAAAGAGAGGTGCACCGCCTAAGAACAGCGGTGCGAGACACATAGATCCGGAGCGCCCGCACCAGATCCAGAGTATGCAACGCTTTTTCAAAGCGATGAACAGGAGCCGGACAAAAGGAAGGCAGGGAAATGTCCTGGTTAAGGTGGAAAGGAGAAACCACCTTAGGGAGAAAGTCCGGAGTCGGACGGAGAACCACCTTGTCTTGATGAAAAACCAAAAAAGGTGACTCCGAAGAGAGCGCAGCCAAATCAGAGACTCTCCTGAGGGAAGTTATGGCCAATAGAAAGACCACTTTCTGTGAAAGACGAGACAAAGAAACCTCCCTAAGAGGCTCAAAGGGGGGTTTCTGCAAATCCGTGAGGACCAGCTTGAGGTCCCAGGGATCCAAGGGCCGCCGGTAAGGCGGAATGATGTGAGACGCGCCCTGCATGAAGGTGCGCACCTGAGCCAGCCGGGCGATACGCCGCTGGAACAACACTGACAGAGCCGAGACTTGTCCCTTGAGGGAATTGAGGGATAGTCCTAGCTGCAGACCGGACTGTAGAAAGGACAGAAGGGTCGGCAAGGAAAAAGGCCAAGGAGCATGGCCAGAAGAGCGACACCAGGACAGGAAAATTCTCCAGGTCCTGTGATAGATTTTGGCCGAGGAAGACTTCCGAGCCCGAGTCATAGTGGAGATGACTTCAGGGGGGATACCGGAAGCCGTCAAGATCCAGGACTCAAGAGCCACGCCGTCAATCTGAGAGCCACAGAATTCTGGCAGAAAAACGGACCTTGTGAGACCTTGTGATCTGGACGGTCCGGAAGATGCCATGGCACCTCTACGGACAGATGGAGCAGGTCTGGGTACCAAGCTCGCCTGGGCCAGTCCGGAGCAATGAGGATGACCCGACGGCCCTCCATTCTGATCTTGCGCAGAACTCTGGGCAAGAGAGCTAGAGGGGGAAACACGTAGGACAGACGAAACTGGGACCAATCTTGAACCAGAGCGTCCGCTGCAAAGGCCTGAGGATCTTGGGAACGAGCCACATAAACCGGAACCTTGTTGTTGTGCCGATATGCCATTAGATCCACTTCCGGAGTGCCCCACTTGCGGCAGATTGACTGAAACACTGCCGGATGCAGGGACCACTCGCCACTGTCCACGGTTTGACGGCTGAGATAATCTGCTTCCCAGTTTTCCACGCCTGGGATGTGGACTGCGGATATGGTGGACTTGGAGTCCTCCGTCCATTGAAGGATGCGTTGAACCTCCAACATTGCCAGGCGGCTGCGTGTCCCGCCTTGGTGATTTATGTAGGCAACCGCTGTCGCGTTGTCTGACTGGACTCGGATGTGCTTGCCCGCCAACAGGTGGTGAAAGGCTAGGAGAGCTAGAAGCACAGCTCTGGTTTCCAGCACATTGATCGAGAGTGCTGATTCGGACGGAGTCCAAGTGCCCTGTGCTCGGTGGTGGAGACATACCGCTCCCCAGCCGGATAGACTGGCATCCGTGGTGAGGATCACCCAGGACGGGGCCAGGAAGGAGCGTCCTTGAGACAGAGAGAGGGGCCGAAGCCACCACTGAAGTGAGCCTCTGGTCTGTGGCGACAGAGCCACTAGCCTGTGCAAGGAGGAAGTCTGCTTGTCCCAACAGCGGAGAATGTCCAGCTGTAGAGGACGCAGATGGAACTGGGCAAAGGGAACAGCCTCCATTGACGCCACCATCTGACCCAGCACCTGCATTAGGTGCCTGATGGAATGACGGCGGGGCCTCAGCAGAGAGCGCACCGCCAGAGGGAGGGACTGCTGTTTGACTAAGGGCAGCTTCACAAGTGCCGGCAGAGTCTCGAACTGCATCCCTAGGTACGTGAGCCTCTGGGTCGGAGTCAGAGTGGATTTGGGCAGATTGACAAGCCACCCGAATTGGGCTAGAGTGGCGAGAGTGAGCGAGACACTCCGCTGACAGTCTGCGCTGGATGAAGCCTTGACTAGAAGGTCGTCCAGGTAAGGAATCACTGCCAACCCCTGGAGGTGCAGAACCGCAACCACTGCTGCCATGAAATGGGGAATACTCGAGGGGCCGTGGCTAACCCGAAGGGGAGAGCCACGAATTGGAAATGTTCCTCTCCGATTGCAAAACGTAGCCAACGCTGGTGTGAAAATGCAATTGGCACATGCAGATAGGCATCTCTGATGTCGATGGATGCCAGGAAATCTCCTTGGGTCATTGAGGCAATGACTGATCGCAGAGACTACATGCGAAAATGCCGCACCTGAACATGCTTGTTGAGAAGCTTGAGATCCAGGATGGGCCGGAAGGAACAGTCCTTTTTGGGGACTAGGAAGAGATTTGAGTAGAAACCTCTGAACCGTTCCCGGGCGGGAACCGGAACAATTACTCCGTTGGCCTGCAAGGATGCCACGGCCTGAGAGAAGGCGGCGGCCTTGGAGCAGGGGGGAGTTGACAGAAAAAAAATCTGTTTGGCGGGCTGGAAGAGAATTCTATCCTGTAGCCGTGGGAGATGATATCCCGCACCCACTGATCGGAGACGTGTTTGAACCACACGTCGCCAAAGTGGGAGAGCCTGCCACCGACTAAGGACGTTGCTGGCGCGGCCAGATAGTCAAGAGGAGGCTGCCTTAGTGGCAGCAGCTCCTGCGGTCTTTTGTGGACGCGCCTTTGTGCGCCAGTTGGGTTTTTGGTCCTTGGCTGAGTTAGTGGCCGAGGCCGTGGGCTTAGAGGATGACCAGTTGGAGGAACGAAAGGAACGAAACCTCGACTGGTTCCTAGCCTGGGCAGGTTTCCTGGTTTTGGTTTGTGGCATGGAAGTATTCTTCCCACCAGTAGCTTCCTTAATAATTTCATCCAGTTGTTCACCGAATAGCCTGGATCCAGCAAAAGGGAGCCCAGCAAGGTACTTCTTTGAAGAAGCATCTGCCTTCCACTCTCGAAGCCACAAGATCCTGCGGATAGCGAGGGAATTAGCCGAAGCCACCGCAGTGCGGTGAGAAGCCTCCAGCATGGCAGGCATGGCAGACATGGCATAGGATGAAAAAGCTGAAGCTTGGGAAGTCAAGGCAACCATTTCGGGCATAGATTCCCTGGTGAGGGAATGCATCTCCTCTAGAGAAGCAGAGATGGCTTTGAGAGCCCACACTGCTGCAAAAGATGGGGAGAACGAGGCCCCTGCCGCCTCGTATACAGATTTGGCCAGAAGGTCAACCTGGCGGTCAGTGGAATCCTTAAGAGAGGTGCCATCAGCCACTGATACAACGGTCCGGGCTGAAAGTCTAGACACCGGAGGGTCTACCTTTGGTGAATGAGCCCACTCCTTGACCACCTCAGGTGGAAAGGGAAAACGGTCATCAGAACCACGCTTTGGGAAGCGTTTGTCAGGACAGGCCCTAGGCTTGGTCACAGTGGCCTGAAAACTGGAGTGGTTAAAGAACACACTCCTTGTCCTTTTAGGCAAGGTAAACTGGTGCTTTTCTGCCAGAGAGGGTTGCTTCGCTGATACTGGCGGATTGAGGTCCAGTACAGAATTAATGGACGCAATCAAATCACTAACATCTGAGTCACTTTCGGACAGATCAATGGGGCACATGGAGGTAGCTTCCGAGCCCCCCGTAAAAGCATCCTCCTCGTCCTGCGAGTCAGCTCTTGAATCAGAGCCGCGGGACGAGGAAGGAGAGGGGACCCTGCGTCTCCTTTTAGGAGGACGGGGTCTGGGACCAGATGAAGAATCCTCTGTGAGCTCCGCTGAGAGAGCCCTAGCAGCAGAGGCGCCCTGAGAAGGGGGCTGATGCATGTTCAGCAAAGTCCGGGACAGCTGTCCCATTGAGTCAGCAAAAGACTGGGAGATTGACCTAGAGAAGGATTCTACCCAAGCCGGGGGTTCAGCCACCGGAGCCGGAGCAGCCGGAGGGACCACTGTGGGTGGGATTCCAGGCTGAGGCATTGAGCAGGCATCACAATGTGGATATGTGCTCGGTTCAGGCAGCACGAGCTTACATGCAGTGCATATTGAGTACAGCCTTGCAGCCTTGCTCCTCGTGTGAGACATGCTGCTGAAGTGGGGGCTCTGAGCCAGAATGACCCCCAGAGAGTATATAAGAAGGTCCACAACCGGAGGTTGTGGCTTACCAGACCGTTTGTGTGCCCTCCAGATCCCACAGCCCGGACCCCCAAGCAGCTTAGCAGGGATGCTGCAGCCAGCGCTGATCCAGAGAAAAATGCTGAGAAAATGGCGCCGGAGCGAGGAGAGGGGGCGGGACCTGCTCTGAGAGCGGGATCTGGAGGGCCAAGGAGATTTACAGGGGAGGGGACATGTACTCAGAGAGGAGTGTCCCTCCCCTGTGCCGAACGGCCGCTGGACGGAGCCGCACTGTCCCTCTGCATGACTGACATGCGAGGGCAGTGAAATCAAAAGTAGGCCTCCGGCGAAGCCGGGGCCTAAATTTAAGCGATGCGGCCGGCGCGCAGGCACCATCGGCGCGGTTCTCAGGCGACAACCAGAGAACCGGCCGGAAATGTCAGAAAAGTTACACAGCACACTCTCCCACCATAATAAAGTACAGGGACCCCCCAATATAAACGTCTCAGGTACTTAGCTTGCTGAGACGCAGGGTTCCAAGTCCCTGAGGATGAGTGCTCCGTCCAGCAGGATTCTGAAGGGCTGCGGATGGAGACCGGTCTCCTGCAAAGCATGGAGAACCGTGCTGGCTCCCACTTCAAGCCAGAGCCCGAGGGATGGTGAAGGAGCGCGGCATGTAAGGCTCCAGCCTTGGAATCAACCTTAACAGCACCGCCGACACAGTGGGGTGAGAAGGGACATGCCGGGAGTCCAGTCTTGGACCCGCTTTTCTTCAAAAACTTTCCAAAAATGAAAAATCAGATGAGAATGCATGTGTGGATGTATGCCTCCTGAACACAAAGCAATGAACTGGCTAGATCTGGTTATCCAGGGGGTGTATATGCTCAGAGGGAGGAGCTACACTTTTTAGTGTAGTACTTTGTGTGTCCTCCGGAGGCAGAAGCTATACGCCCAATGTCTGGGTCTCCCATAGGAACGATAAAGAAATCAGGTTTTATTCATTTATTTTTTCAATTACGACCTTAATTCGTAATGATAAAAAATTACACTACAGTTCAAAAGTTTAGGGTCACTTAGATATTTCCATATTTTTGAAAGGAAAGTACATTTTTTTTTCAATGAAGCTAACATTAAATTAAACCGAAATACACTATATAAATTGTTAATGTGGTAAATGACTATTCCAGCTGCCAACGTCTGTTTTTTAATGCAATATCTACATAGGTGTATAGAGGCCCATTTCAAACAACCACCACTCCAGTGTTCTACTGGTGTTTGCTAACTGTGTTAGTAGGATAAAAAGGTACCGTCACACATAACGAGATCGCTAGCGAGATTGCAGCTGAGTCATGGTTTCTGTGATGCAGTAGCGATCCCGTTAGCGATCTCGTTATGTGTGACATCTACCAGCGATCAGGCCCCTGCTGTGAGATCGCTAGTCATTGCAGAATGGTCCAGGCTATTTTCTTCAAAGGCGATGTCCTGCTGGGCAGGACACATCGCTGTGTTTGACACTGTGTGACAGGGTCACAGTGACTGCTGAGGTCGTTATACAGGTCGCTACTGCGACCTGTGTCTTTCCTGCATCGCTGGTAAGATCTGACTGTGTGACATCTCACCTGCGACCTCCCAGCGACTTACCTGCGATCCCTATCAGGTCGCATCGTTTTCGGGATCGCTGGCAAGTTGTTGTGTGTGACTGGGCCTTAACAGATGTTTAGAAATCCCTTGAAAACCACTGTACAAGTATGTTAACACAGCTGAAAACAGTTTTCCTGATTAGAGAAGCTATAAAACTTACCTTCCTTTGAGCTAGTTGAGAATCGGGAACATTACATTTGTTGACTCAATTAAACTCTCAAAATGGCCAGAAAAAGAGAACTTTCATGTGAAACTCGACAGTCTATTTTTGTTCTTAGCAATGAAGGATATTCCGTGTGAAAAATTGCCAAGAAACTGAAGATTTCCTACAACTGTGTGTACAACTCCCTTCAGAGGAGAGCACAAACAGGCTCTAACCAGAGTAGAAAGAAAAGTGGGAGGCCCCGCTGCACAACAAGACAGGTATACTAGAGTCTCTAGTTTGAGAAATTAACGCCTCATAAGTCCTCAACTGGCAGCTTCATTAAATAATACCCGCAAAACGCCAGTGTCAATGTCTACAGTGAAGCGGTGACTCCGGGATGCTGCCCTTCAGGGCAGAGTGGCAAAGAAAAAGCCATATCTGAGACTGGCTAATAAAAAGGAAAAGATTAAATATGGCCAAAAGAACACAGACATTGGACAGAGGAAGACTGGGGAAAAAAAAAAAAAAAAGTTATGGACAGACAAATCAAAGTTTGAGGTGTTTGGATCACACAGAAGAACATTTGTGAGACGCAGAACAACTGAAAAGATGTTGGAAGAGTGTCTGACGCCATCTGTCAAACATGGTGGAGGTAATGTGATGGTCTGGGGTTGCTTTGGTGCTGGTAAAGTGGGAGATTTGTACAAGGTAAAAGGGATTTTGAAGGCTATCACTCCATTTTGCAACGCCATGCCATACCTTGTGGACAGCACTTGATTGGAGCCAATTTTATCCTACAACACGACAATGACCTAATGCACACCTCCAAATTATACATGAGCTATTTAGGGACGAAGCAGGCAGCTGGTATTCTATCTATAATGGAGTGGCCAGCCCAGTCACCAGATCTCAACCCTATAGAGCTGTTGTGGGAGCAGCTTGACCGTATGGTGCCAAAAAGTGCCCATCAAGCCAATCCAACTTGTGGGAGGGGGAAGCATGGGGCGAAATATCTCCATATTACCCCCGCAAATTAACAGCTAGAATGCCAAAGGTCTGCAAAGCTGGAATTGCTGTAAAGGAGCATTCTGTGCCGAAAGCAAAGTGTGAAGAGAAAATTATTATTTCAAGTAAAAAATCATTATTTAGAATCCAGTCAATGTCTGGACTATATTTTCTATTCATTACGCAACTTATTTGATAGATAAAAGTATAATTTTTCATGGAAAAGACAACAACATTTTACAGCGAGGCTTCATATTATCAGAAGCAGGAGTCCACTGACCGGTAAAGGATACATTCACATGCAAGACAATCGTGAACGAGTGTTGTAAAAAAAAAAAAAGTCTCCACACCCAGCTGTGATCTCCCCAGTGATGTGGAGCACAGGGGTCATTTTAGTCCATGTTGCCATCCACACGATCAATATATCTTATTTTGGAACGCTCTACATTCGCGGCTGACAATCATTGATTTTGCCCATTGAACACCACTCTGTTTATACCAGGTCTTTACTATTCGAATGTAATGTCAAAAGACATATAACCAGGTAATACATTTCCCAATATAAATAAAGAGTCCTACTCAGCTATTTTAACTCTCATTAGAATGCCTCGTCATCCTCGCAAAAGCTTGACACAAAGGCGTATTCAGAGATAAGTATCATCAGACTGGGCCAAGTCCGAGAACTACCATGATTACATGTCTTATAATGGCAGCTCAGAGTTCACCGAGAACATACGCAACGTATCTGGTATGTGGGTCATAAAGCGCAACAACCCTTGATAACAGATATTTGTATTCATTTGGTAAACTATTAGAAACTGACAGTATAAAGCACTTGTAATTTGACAATAACCCGTTTTTTTATGGAGCGCACATTTATAGAGTGATCACACACAACAGTATACATGATAAATTAATAATTGCTGGTTGATCCTGGGACCCTGACTGAGCCAAAGAACAGAGTTCTACAAAAGGGGGGGGGGGTGCATGTGGAACCACTGCTCCATTCAGACGGTGCCGAGCCCCGCTATCAGGACCATTCCCCAAGTTATCGTCAATCTAGAGGACAGGGATATCACCACCAATACAAGAGACTAAGGCGGGCTTTGCACGTTGCGACATCGCAAGCCGATGCTGCGATGTCGCACGCGATAGTCCCCCACCCCCGTCGCAGGTACAATATCTTGTGATAGCTGGCGTAGCAAAAATTATCGCTACGCCAGCTTCACATGCACTCACCTGCCCTGCGACCGTCGCTCTGGTCAGCATCCCACCTCCTTCCTAAGGGGGCGGGTCGTGCGGCGTTACACAGCAGGCGGCCAATAGCAGCGGAGGGGCGGAGATGAGCAGGATGTAAACATTCCGCCCACCTCCTTCCTTCCACATAGACGCCGGTGGCAGGTAAGGTGGTGTTCCTCGCTCCTGCGGCTTCATACACAGCGATGTGTGCTGCCGCAGGAGCGAGGAACAACATCGTACCTGTCGCGGCAGCATAATTATGAAAAAGTCGGAGCCTGCAACGATGATATGATAACGACGCTTTTGCGCTCGTTCATCGTATCATCTAGCATTTACACACTACTATGTCGAAAGTGACGCCGACAGTGCGTCACTTTCGATTTGACCCCACCGACATCGCACGTGCGATGTTGCAACGTGCAAAGCCGCCCTAAGGGGTACTTCTCACATAGCGAGATCGCTGCTGAATCACGTTTTTTGTGACGCAGCAGTGACCTCATTAGCGATCTCGCTGTGTGTGACACTGAGCAGCGATCTGGCCCCTGCTGTGAGATCGCTGCTCGTTACACACTGCTCTGGTTCATTTTTTGGATGTTGCTCTCCCGCTGTGAAGCACACATCACTGTGTGTGACAGCGAGAGAGCAACGATCTGAATGTGCAGGGAGCCGGCTTCTGGCAGCCTGCGGTAAGCTGTAACCAAGGTAAATATCGGGTATCCAAGCAAAGTGCTTTGCTTGGTTACCCGATATTTACCTTGGTTACTAGCGTCCGCCGCTCTCAGGCTACCAGTGCTGGCTCCCTGCACACGTAGCCGGAGTACACATCGGGGAAATAAGCAAAGCGGTTTGCTTATTAACCCAATGTGTACTCTGGCTACGAGTGCAGGGAGCCAGCGCTAAGCGGTGTGCGCTGGTAACCAAGGTAAATATCGGGTAACCAAGCACTTGGTTACCCGACATTTACCTTAGTTACTAAGCGCAGCATTACTTCCACGCGTGGCTGGGGGCTGGTCACTGGTGAGATCTGCCTGATTGACAGCTCACCAGTGACCATGTAGCTACACACCAGCAATCCTGACCAGGTCAGATCGCTGGAGCGTCGCTAAAGTGTGACGGTACCTTTAGAAACAAAACTACTAATTAATCCATTCAACCAGCGAGTGTTCTTCAGCCACAACAGGGAGTAAAACAAAGACCTTATTACATGAGAATAGTCATCAGTCAACCGGATCTACGACAACTTGCTTCATAGTAGAAAAAAAAAAAAGCAGAAATCTGTGCATTAGTAAAGTTAATTTGTTTCATAATTTTTCTCATAAGAAACATATATGAACGTCTACATAAACACTGCATATGTGCAGGTAGGGGCAGCGGTGACGTGCACAGCAGCAATTTGAGGAATCTAGTCCACGCCATTATCTGAGAGGAGGATCCCGGTCATTATAACTCGGTCATTTATGACTTAAAAGTCGACTCCAGAACACGGTGAACCATGTAAGGTTTCCTCACTCACTAATTTCGCTGACAAGAGGGAATGATCTCACGTCTGCAGCGACATTCCCACACCTCCAACAACTTGTGGATGAATTTGCTTCAATCCCTGGAAACTCTGGACGTAAGTGACAACAATGAGAAAGTGGATGGGGTAGAGCCACCTAGACAAGCAGCAACAAGGAGTGACAGCCAGACGTCCTCCGAAATTATGGGGCAAGAAAGGACAAACCGAGTCATCGCATGACACAGCCCTGCAACATCCTCATGGAATTATAGCAACATTTGTCATCACTACGACTGAATCTATCTTTGTAGTCATGGTGGTTTACGATTTTCCTAGTAGAACTTATCACTAGAGAGCGGCCAAACACAAGCTCTTCAGGAATATTGGGGCAGATTTATTAAGGGGGTTTCCCCCTCACCTAAAAAAAAATGCATTAATGGCAATCTGTTACCCTTTTGAACTTTTTGTGTTATTAATATACAGCTGAAATAAGTTACACCTGTAAGCCTCCTGGATGATGGCTCGTTCAGTAAAATTCATCTTTCAAAGCCAAACTATGGGGCGTGCGCTGCCCGAATGATAAGGGTACGTGCCCACGTTCCTGATATGCTGCATCCTGGGCGCAGCAGGTCCTCTCCTGTGGCACCACGAGTGCTCTCTGCAGGAGACCGCAGCTGCCCGTGTCCATGATCAGTGTTTGGGCCGCTGCGGTCTCTGTTCTCTCTGTGGAGAACACTCCGCTCCATAGCATAAATTGACATGCTGCGGTTCAGAAAGCCGCTTGGCAGGTCAGTTTACACTGCGGGAAAAACAAGCACAGTGGGCATGGGATTTCTAGAAATCCAAACCACTGTGCCTGTACTGTACAACGCAGAGCATCTAAAACGCTGTGAACACTGATCGTAGGCACTTAGCCTAAGGCTATGTGCGCACTTTGCGTCGAGGTAGTTGCAGTTCAAAAAGCATCCTCTGGCAGCAAGGACCCTTCTTTTGGCTTTAAAAACGCATGTAAAACGCAAAGAAAGTAGCCTATGCGCACCTTGCGGTTTTCATGAGTTTTTAGTGCTTTTCCGGTGCTTTTAGAAACGCTGCAGTTTTGTATTAAATTGAATGGATGGGAAACGCAGCCAAAAATGGCAAAAACAATTGACATGTTGCTTCTTTAACGCTGAGTTTTTGCCCAAATTTATGCAAATTAAACGCAGCGTTTTGAACAGCAAAGTGACACGTTGCTTTTTTTGAGCGCAGCGATTTGGATCAAAATTTCAGCATGCAAATCGCTGCGCTCTGAAATGCAACATGCGGCTGGATTATGCACAATCTTCATAGATTGTGCTGGGGACGCGGCACGCAATATGCCATATGCAGCGTAAACGCATGAAATTACGCACCATGCGCACACAGACTAAAGGAGTTTTCCAAAAGTGGACTCCGAGGCAAATTAAAGGGGTTGTTTCATCACAGCAATTTAGTCCCACCGCTTCCTCATTCTGAATGGTGCCGAGTAGTATTTGACTGAGCACTACCATGCTCGGGTAGTCGGTACTCGTAACTAGTAATGACTGAGCACTACCATGCTCGGGTAGTCGGTACTCGTAACTAGTAATGACTGAGCACTACCATGCTCGGGTAGTCGATACTCGTAACTTGTAATGACTGAGCACTACCATGCTCGGGTAGTCGGTACTCGTAACTAGTAATGACTGAGCACTACATTGCTCGGGTAGTCGATACTAGTAATGACTGAGCACTACCATGCTCGGGTAGTCGGTACTCGTAACTAGTAATGACTGAGCACTACCATGCTCGGGTAGTCGGTACTCGTAACTAGTAATGACTGAGCACTACCATGCTCGGGTAGTTGGTACTCGTAACTAGTAATGACTGAGCACTACCATGCTCGGGTAGTCGATACTCGTAACTTGTAATGACTGAGCACTACCATGCTCGGGTAGTCGGTACTCGTAACTAGTAATGACTGAGCACTACATTGCTCGGGTAGTCGATACTAGTAATGACTGAGCACTACATTGCTCGGGTAGTCGATACTCGTAACTAGTAATGACTGAGCACTACCATGCTCGGGTACTCGTAACTAGTAATGACTGAGCACTACCATGCTCGGTACTCGAGTCCAAATAAGCAGTCGGACGATCAGACGGAATTGACTCGAGTACCAAGTATGATGGAAGTCAATGGAAAACTTGTATTTTTCCAGAAGATCTTCCTGAAAAATGCTTGAGTTTCCCATTGACTTCAATTGTCTTGTTGCTCAATTCAATCCCGTCTGAGCGTTCGACTGCTTGTTTAGCGTACGGACCACCCGACCATGGTAGTGCTCACTCATCACCAGTACTGAGATCTCTGCCCCTGGAAAGGTAGCTGCCATTTTGCTCTGCTGTTTTTGGAAACATTAATAGAAGTGAATGGAGAAAGCTGCACCTGGTGGTGGCCATCATCTGTTCATCCGTGGTAACAGGAGATAAGGAGGACTCCGTTCTGGAGTAATGTACGGGTCCCATATGTGGTACCTGCATCTTTTAGACATTCATGACATATCCTCTGAAGGTAAGCAGTCACTGCCAGAGACGTCCGGTAGTGTTTTACTCCACTCTCCCCATTGAGATCACATGTACATTCACTTTGCATGGCAATCAATTTACAATAATATCCAAACTTCCCCCCCAAAAAATTAGAGCTGGGTTCGATGACTGGGTATTGGTGGCATAGTTATAAAGATACGGGAATGTAGGGTTTTTGAGCAAAAACAGTCCCCCTTAATTTGTTCCTGAAAAGAGTCGATGGGGCGGCCATAATTCAGAAAAGAGCAGATATTTGGGATTGGAGCTGTATGGGGGGAATGGTATATTTATTAGGTTACCATGGTTACCGCAGGGTCAAGCCAAGAATAAGGCCAATCTCCCGATAGCGAAAAGCATCTAAACATCTGGAAAACATGAGAAATGACACGGGAATCCTCTGACAGATAAGTCACGGCACCTCGAGATCCATCAGATCCGTCACCGCGGCCATCAGGGAACATCATTACACCATCTAATCGCTCACTTAGCATTACTAAATTACCAGCTTACCACAGATTGTGTGTGTCAGTGGCGGAGAGGACAATTACTGTACAGCAGCCATCACAGGCCTAACAAAACCCAGGAAAAGGGTCCGCGTTGTCCATAGCAACCAACAAGGTCTCATCTAACAACTGAAAAACCTAGATGTGAAGTCTGTACGGCTGCGGAGGACAATATGGCCCCCGGCTCTCAGAGGTTTGATGCGTTGATCACACAATTAAGTTCTTTAAATTTTTTTGCATTTTTATTCTTATTCATTTTTCATTGTTTTTTCATTTTAGAGCATTTTGCACATTTTTAACACTTTTATGCCTGGAGGAATGGAGGTCGGATGGAGGTTCAATCCTCATTATAGCAAAGGCCCAAAGTTGTGCTCAGCATGAATGTGAATGAGGCCGTAGATCCACACAAGAACGAGCTCCGCGCTCATACTATGGGGCAGCTCCGCGCTCATACTATGGGGCCGCTCCGCGCTCATACTATGGGGCCGCTCCGCGCTCATACTATGGGGCCGCTCCGCGCTCATACTATGGGGCCGCTCCGCGCTCATACTATGGGGCCGCTCCGCGCTCATACTATGGGGCAGCTCCGCGCTCATACTATGGGGCAGCTCCGCGCTCATACTATGGGGCAGCTCCGCGCTCATACTATGGGGCAGCTCCGCGCTCATACTATGGGGCAGCTCCGCGCTCATACTATGGGGCAGCTCCGCGCTCATACTATGGGGCAGCTCCGCGCTCATACTATGGGGCAGCTCCGCGCTCATACTATGGGGCAGCTCCGCGCTCATACTATGGGGCAGCTCCGCGCTCATACTATGGGGCAGCTCCGCGCTCATACTATGGGGCAGCTCCGCGCTCATACTATGGGGCAGCTCCGCGCTCATACTATGGGGCAGCTCCGCGCTCATACTATGGGGCAGCTCCGCGCTCATACTATGGGGCAGCTCCGCGCTCATACTATGGGGCAGCTCCGCGCTCATACTATGGGGCAGCTCCGCGCTCATACTATGGGGCAGCTCCGCGCTCATACTATGGGGCAGCTCCGCGCTCATACTATGGGGCAGCTCCGCGCTCATACTATGGGGCAGCTCCGCGCTCATACTATGGGGCAGCTCCGCGCTCATACTATGGGGCAGCTCCGCGCTCATACTATGGGGCAGCTCCGCGCTCATACTATGGGGCAGCTCCGCGCTCATACTATGGGGCAGCTCCGCGCTCATACTATGGGGCAGCTCCGCGCTCATACTATGGGGCAGCTCCGCGCTCATACTATGGGGCAGCTCCGCGCTCATACTATGGGGCAGCTCCGCGCTCATACTATGGGGCAGCTCCGCGCTCATACTATGGGGCAGCTCCGCGCTCATACTATGGGGCAGCTCCGCGCTCATACTATGGGGCAGCTCCGCGCTCATACTATGGGGCAGCTCCGCGCTCATACTATGGGGCAGCTCCGCGCTCATACTATGGGGCAGCTCCGCGCTCATACTATGGGGCAGCTCCGCGCTCATACTATGGGGCAGCTCCGCGCTCATACTATGGGGCAATACTCTGATTTGCCATACAGAATCTGCAGAAATTAGTGCCATGGCTCCCAGATACTTGGAGGCTTATCCCTCTGCATGTCAACAGGGGAGAGGAAACCGAGAACACAGGGATGGACGCAGCTCGTCCTCATGTTCAAAGTGAATTGTGGTGCAGGATCTGTAGTGAAATACTTGTCACATCTGACCTGTAAATATGGCCTGAAAGGGGACTGTCACCTACTGTGATACTGAGGACAGATCACTATGATAAGCCAAATATCAGATCTATGGGTGTCTCACATCAGTCACTGTTACCTACTCGGACATCGACTGGATGTAAACAGTGGCAGAGTGGTTATCACTATTGAGCGCCAGGCAACAGACCCCCCACGGGCCGGGCCCCGCACAACAGACCCCATTATCAGCCCCTATTAAAGCTAATAAGAATGAAAACAGCTAAGGAAAGCTCATCAGTAAATAAGACATAGAAAGCCTCTTCAAATGGGAAAATGCCAATTGCAGGATTTGGCACATACAGCAATACTAGCAGCACACCAGCCATAGTGACCATCCCGCAATGTACTTATATAAATAGCGTGTGACCAAGGGCCCAGCAATAACAGGTACAAGGTCTGCAATTGGAAACTAGCTCTGACAATATTGATACTATTGGAGTGCTCTCACACTACACTGTCCCCCATATGTAGGAGATTTAAAACCTCAATGTTATCATTTCACTGAAAGCTGTCTGGAGTAAGTGACATCTATCTGTCAGCACACGGAGTCAGTGATCTGAGGCTTGCACACCCTTTATGTCCTGTTTAGTGCTCTCTCCACACACACACACACACACACACACACACACACACACACACACACACACACACACACACACACACTTGTGGTGCGGCTTTCTCTGTATACAGTGTGTCTGCACACAGCCCTGCTTCCCCCCTCAGGACAGCATTGCACATACGGCGATGGTCCGGACACTGGGGCCATAGTGCAGGCTCGGCCCCGCTATAGGTGACAGCTCCGGTAACGCAGTGATGATGGAGGGCCGGCAGTACCGCACTGCTCTGCAGACCGGGACATGTGTGCACAGCCCGTACAGCCCGGACCCCTGCACACCGCTGCCTGCTCCGTGCAGCCCCGCACAGCCCGTCTCTTCCTATCTGCAGCGCCGTACATACCGCCGGAGCGCGCACCGTCCCGCATCCACAGCTCTGCCCGATCCTCCCTCTATGGATTTTTCTCTTTAGCTGGTTAGAAATAATGGAGGACTGTAGCTCCGCCTCCCCATGGATGTCATGGCGTCACATGACCAATCCGGATTGTGTTAACTCTTCCTGTCCCAGCAGGATCATGCTGGAATGTGGCGCTGCTGAGTGCTGTGTGTACAATAACCTAGAAAAGGGAACCATTCTATTGCACTGACACATGCACAATTTTCAGATGCAACATTGCACCAATATAGAGGCCTCCTGCACTGCCCCTTCAGTGGGGCCAAGTTGACTTTTTTATTTTTCTGGACAGATCTTCAAAAAATCCAGACAGACATAATTTGTACAGAGACATTGGAAAACCATAATAAATCAGTGTGATTCTGAGTGATCCGTCTACAGTGCATAATCCTGATATAAAGGCGTCGCTGTAAAATGATGAGAATCACAGTAATAATGTGTATGGATTTCCAAAAATCACGCCTTATTTATGTGTCATTGGGCACAGGGTCACCAGCCCCCCAGCAATTCCAGGACAGTCTGTAAGAACAGGGCACTTTTTTGCAGACCATAAAAAAATAGTTTTCTTACAGACTGTCTTGGAATTGCTGGAGGGCTGGTGACCCTGTGCCAATGACACATAAAGGCGGCCCCCGGGAGGCAGCCGCTGGGCTCCCATGACAGTGCCAGTCAGTGCCACAAAGAGAGGCAGTCACTAAGCAGGGAATACAGCTGGCTGCCAGAGCTAAGAGCAAGGCAAATATTACACCCTCTAACTACAGACTGCGCCTGTACACAAATAATGAGATAATATCACCTGAGTGCAAGTACTAGTGCTCCCTTAAAAAGTAATGATGCCCCCTCCAAAAGTAATTGTCACAGGTTACAGTCATGTGGTTTCTGGCAATAGAAGGTCACAGCGTTTGGCTGCGCAGAATGCTCCCTGACTTTCTATTGTTCTTGCTGTTAGTATTCATTGGTATAGGTAGCTTTCCTTGTGGATTCATCTCTCCCCTTTTGGACCCAGCAGGAGCCCAACTTCCAACCAGCTGTTGACTATCAGTATTCCCTTGGTGTTTAAATACCCCTTCCTTGGATTGGTGCTGGTGATAGTTTCAGTTCCTTCAAGACATGGTTGCAAGCAGGTAGTTTGTACTCCTCTGTGGTATCGTTGTTGAAAGCTCTGGTGAACGTCTACCTGAGTCATCTGTGGATAAGTAATTCATGCTTTTCCCCCTGTGTGTCCTCCTTGTGTCTTCTATAGTGTTTAGTGGGATTCACGAAGAGCTCATCCTATCCGTTCCATATTTAGGGTCCAGCACTAGGGATTCCTAAGGTCAGGTCAGGTATCCGGCTCAGCGCATAGGTGTGAATTCTATCTAGCGAGGTGAGGGACCCTGAGGACCAGCAGTAGGTTCAGTCAGGGGTCACCATCTTCTGCTTCTCTAGACACAGGGTTTCCCTTCCCTTTTGCTGTGTGCTTGATAATTCACCATACCTAGTGTGACAGTAATAATGGCTACTAAAAGAATAGAATTTACTCTCCCCTAATCCAAGTGATCAAAACCTTTTCTACCTATACATAGGTGAGAAACCTATATAGGGAGGTGAGGGACCCTGAGGACCAGCAGTAGGCTTGGTCAGGGGTCATCTTCTCCCCCTTCCCTAGACACAGGGTTTCCCTTCCCTTTCGCTGTGTACTTGGTAATTCCCCATACCTAGTGTAACAGTAATAATGGCTACTTAAAAAAATAAAATTTTTACTCCCCTAATCCAAGTGATCAACACATTTTCTACCTACACATAGCGGATTGCAGTGACGTCATGACAGTACCTGCGCCAGGACGCTGAGACCTTGTACAGGATTGAGATCAACATCCCGTGACCAACAATACAGCTCAAAGTGGACCTTGCTGAGAGATTTGAGGCAACCCAAAAAAAAGTCTTGGGAATATGCACTGAATCTAGAAATGCTGCAGATATATATATATATTTTTTATTTTTACTTATTGCGCACCTCAAGAATTTTTCATCAATGTGGCGCCCCGTTATTGTCAAAGTGAAGGGAAGGTGCTCACCACACGTGATTCTTCTAAGGCATTTCTGTATCTGTAAATGCACCTTATATTCACACAGGACAGCCTAATCTGGTGGATTATCGGGTCAGTGGATCAGATTTTAGGAAACAGGCATGCTGTGGAAATATTTGGCACAGATTTCTGCAATACTAGATTTCTAGTACAGTCCCTGACAGAAGTTCTGTCTCTTATCCATATGTAAATAAAAGCTTCTAACCTGACTTTAAATTCATCCATTGGTTTTATAAATTACTCTTTTGAAAGCTGAAATCATGCCTAATTTGGTTTAAGTTATGAAAATAAAGTTGCTGCAAAGCTGAAATATTGATCATTTAATGAACACAGAAAGGTCAGATTTTGACAAGACAAAAGTTTTGTCGCCCACAGAAAGTAATGTGAAATTCAAGCAAATAATTAACTTCTAATACAAAGATATGTTGCATAACATTGGTGAATGAAGTTGTGGTGCTATTAGAGCCATATTTAATATTTTGTGTGACTTCCATGAGCTTGAAGGACTGCATCCATGAGGTTCAACAATGATTCATACAATTTATTGATGATGTCATCAGGAATAGCCAAGAATGCAGTCTTACATGCCTCCCAGAGTTTATCTAGATTCTTTGGTTTTGTCTTCCAAGCTTCCTCTTTCATCCTACCCCAAACATGCTCAATGATGTTCATGTCTGGTGACTGGGCTGGCCAGTCCTTGAGCACCTTGATCCAGTGCCAGGAGGAACTTTGTAGTAGAGATGGATGTATTTGATGGAGCAACATCCCGCTGCAGAATTTGACCCCTTTTATGATTGGGAATGTAAAATGTAGCTAATATAATCTAATCTTGGTAAAATATCAAGAAAAATAAAACATTTCATTAAATTTTTTTTAATTGTTTCTTGATGTATTCTTACATTTACATCTGGATTTGCAGACACAGTAGTGGATACAAAGGGACGTATGGAGAAATGTTAGGGTTTCCATTATTCTTTTTTATTCTTTTGGATTCTCTTTTAGGTTTGGCTAAACAAATTAGAACAAAATTACGATTTGATCCAATCATAGTGTTTGCATATGTATTAGATAAGTGACTCAGCCAACAGATATCTCTCGCAAACACAGGAACACTCGTGTTAAGCTGGTGTCACACACAGCGACAACGACAACGACGTCGCTGCTACGTCACCATTTTCTGTGACGTTGCAGCGACGTCCCGTCGCTGTCGCTGTGTGTGACATCCAGCAACGACCTGGCCCCTGCTGTGAGGTCGCCGGTCGTTGCTGAATGTCCAGCTTTATTTTTTGGTCGTCACTCTCTCGCTGTCACACACATCGCTGTGTGTGACAGCGAGAGAGCGACGAAATGAAGCAAGCAGGAGCCGGCACTGGCAGCTGCGGTAAGCTGTAACCAGCGTAAACATCGGGTAACCAAGGGAAGACCTTTCCCTGGTTACCCGATATTTACCTTCGTTACCAGCCTCCGCTCTTGGTGCTAGTGCCGGCTCTCTGCACTGTGACATGTAGCTGCAGCACACATCGGGTTAATTAACCCGATGTATACTGTAGCAAGGAGAGCAAGGAGCCAGCGCTAAGCAGTGCGCGCGGCTCCCTGCTCTCTGCACTGTGACATGTAGCTGCAGCACACATCGGGTTAATTAACCCGATGTGTACTGTACCTAGGAGAGCAAGGAGGCAGCGCTAAGCGCGGCTCCCTGCTCTCTGCACATGTAGCGACGTTATGATCGCTGCTTCTGCTGTGTTTGACAGCTAAGCAGCGATCATAACAGCGACTTACAAGGTCGCTGTTACGTCACCGAAAATGGTGACGTAACAGCGACGTCATTGTCGCTGTCGCTTAGTGTGAACCCAGCTTTAGCCATGCACTTGTCAAAGTCTTTCCTCTGTTGTAGAGTTTTGTGACGGATTCTGGGTCAGAATCTCACTTTATCTTGTGGGCCTCTGCGTATTAAATGGATTCTCTTTCCTTTGGGGAGGAAAGGGTTAATGTTACCTTCCAGCAGCTTCTGACTCCTAGTCAGGTGTTTCTGTTTGGGACCACACCCAGGTCCTATATATACCCTTTACTTCCACCAGAGGATGCTAGTTATTTTCATTCATTTTATTTTCATTCATTTGGAAGCTTGGCCAGGAGGAGAAAGAGCTGGATTAATCCTCTCTCTGAGACTTGCTGTGTGGGCTGCAGCATTGGTGCTTGCTGCAGCATTTCTAGGTGTGCTGGTTGTATGGTATGGATGTTGCCCAGTAGTCTGTTTTCACCCCTCCCCCCCTTTTTATGTGGTTTGCCCTTTTAGTGTCTCCTTTGTGTGTATATGCTGTGTGTTCCAGTTGTTGTTACCCCTGTTTTGTCTTAATTTGTCGGTGGGTTTGTAGACCTCTGTTCTTGTCCCTTCCCCGTGGGTTGTGGAGGGGGGTCTTACCATCAGGGACAAGGACAGGAGATATAAGAAATAACGTTTGGAACTCCATTCTATGTCTGAACTGGGTGCAAAAACCTAAAAAAACATCACTATGGGGAGATAAGGTATGCACACCAGTGACTATGGAAGGGGAATACATGGAATAGCAGAAACTGCTGTGTGAATACTGACATGAAAAATTCAATAGCTATATGTAAGGATGAAATGTGAAAAATGGAACCTGCATTACTGCCATGAACATATGAATAAAGAGAAATTTAGCTACTGAATTGATCAATGCAATAGAGCCCCAACACTACGCCAAAGTATTTCTCTACGTTGGGGTCCCTAGCTTGTGTGTGTCCTCTCATGCAGTTAAAAAACTTACCGTGTATGGGAAGCTGAGACCCAGGCTATATATACGATGTGGATTTGTGGATGTGGATGTTTTTTTAGGTTTTTGCACCCAGTTCAGACATAGAATGGAGTTCCAAACGTTATTCTGTATTTGTTAGTAGTTTTTCGTTTGGGAACCCTCCCCACACACACCCATTGCCAATCCACATCGTATATATAGCCTGGGTCTCAGCTTCCCATACACGGTAAGTTTTTTAACTGCATGAGAGGACACACATAAGCTAGGGACCCCAACGTAGAGAAATACTTTGGCGTAGTGTTGGGGCTCTATTGCATTGATCAATTCAGTAGCTAAATTTCTCTTTATTCATATATTCATGGCAGTAATGCAGATTCCATTTTTCACATTTCATCCTTACATATAGCTATTGAATTTTTCATGTCAGTATTCACACAGCAGTTTCTGCTATTCCATGTATTCCCCTTACATAGTCACTGGTGTGCATACCTTATCTCCCCATAAGGACAGGAGATATGGCCTAGGTTGGGGGCCCGGACCTTCCTACCTTCAAGGGTACCTCCGGGTGTTAGGCTGAGGGCAGGGGCCCCAGCCTTAGGGCCAGTATAGGTTTCCCTGCGTTCCCTTGTCACCCGTGACAGCACTCCTGTGTTCTCCATAAGACCTCCGCTGCCAAGCTTTTCTGGCAATAGCTTATCGCAAGGTAAAAGAAAAGGATCAGACCGTCATCATCCAACACCAACTGTTAGGGAAGAGTATGGGGAGCCCCAAACTCAGACCTACATTCGAATGATCAACTCTAGGCTAAAGTGTATGGAGACCTATAGACTCCATTGAGATGTGCTTTTTTCTTATCTGGAAAAATAGACCAATTTCCATCAGTGTAAGCCTAACCCAATAGTTGCTCCAAACCACAGAATAGGTGTAAATGTTTTAGTTAGGCTGCTTTCACACATCCGTTTTTTGCCGTGCAGCACAATATGGCGCTCTGCAGAAAAAACGCAACCTTTTTTTTGCCGCCGGTTGCGTTTTTTCCCGCACAGACTTGCATTAGCGCCGTATTGTGCCGCATGGCCTTACGTTGCGTCCGGTTTTTGCCAGATTTTGGCATATTTAGCTCATGCGGTGGCCGGATGGAACGTTGCCTGGAACGTTTTTTTGTGCGGCGAAAAAAACGCATCGCGCCAGATCCGGCACGATGCACCGTGATTCACAATGCAAGCCTATGGACGCCGGATGCGGCGTCCTGCGGCAAAAACCACATCCGGCCGCCGGATGCGCTTTTTTGTACTGCGCATGCTCAGTATCAAGCCACATCCGTCAAAAACCGGACGGGCCACATGGAAAAACGTATGCAACGGATCCGTTTTTTTTCGCCGTATCCGTTGCACAGGTTTTTAAGCCGGATTGTGCCGCACTGCAAAAACCGGATGTGTGAAAGCAGCCTTAAGGCCCTGTCACACACAGAGATAAATCTTTGGCAGATCTGTGGTTGCAGTGAAATCATGGACATATTGTTCCATTTGTACACAGCCACAAACCTGGCACTGATTGTCCACAATTTCACTGCAACCACAGATCTGCCGCAGATTTATCTCTGTGTGTGACAGGGCCTTTAGCGGGCAGCATGTATCAGATGCCGACTGCACGATTTCTGCCATAGATGTTTAATTCTGAAATGATGCAGTATTTCACATAGTTTACAAGCTGCCGGAACGAAGACGCATGGGAGACTAATCAGACATTCGGTTCCCCGGCAGCTTCAGCCCCTGTCCTGTCCTGGAGTGACAGATCTCCCCCTGAGGCCTCTATCACACATCTGTGCATTTAACGCACGTGTGTGACGGTCTGTGGGGCAGCTATGCTGTCTTTGAGACCGTAGTGTGTGTTAGTAGTGCCGGACACTTAGTTTTTTAGGACATTTGGTTACCTCACTCTCTGATCACTGTAATCAGTGAGGCAATTTGACTGACCTATCACAGTATTATAATGCTCGTGGGTATGAGGGGGAGTAGACCCACTGGGCTGCAGAACACTGTACACCTGAGGGGCCGGACTTAGGTGCACACCAGGTATTCAGCAGAGCCTCTGATAGTGAGGATGGTCTGGGCTGCCAGTAGTGTAGAAGGTGGTCACAGTCACCACCACCACTATTATGCTGTGCATTCCCCTGTATTGTAAATGTCATCGAAATATTCTAATGCACTGCTGCTAGCAAAATGTAGTTGCTTGATGATGTTGCTGAACGGGGACTGTGTAGCAGCCAGCGCCACCTAGCATGCAGGCCCGATAATGCAGAGTATGGTCATGTAATATTTAATGTGATGCAAATGTATTGACAATGTTTAGTGCCCTGTATTAGCAAGACATAGGTTTCCATAGATGTAGACAGGGTTGGAAGCTTCCCGGTATAGAGGGGGTTTGGAGTCAAGAGGGGAAGAGTGATAGCCTTTGAGCTGTATGGCATCCCCCAGAGCTGTATGTCACCCCTCACCCAGTGCTGTATACTCCCAGAGCGGTATGTCCCCCAATCCAGTGCTGTATACGCCCCCAGAGCTGTCCCCACCCCAGTGCTGTATACCCCCCCCAGAGCCGAATGTCCCCCAACCAGAGGGCTATATACCCCCAGAGCTGTATGTTCCCCCACCTCAAAGCTGAATGCCCCCCTCTAGAGAAGTATGCCTCCCTTTGGAGCTGTATGTCCCCCCATTGCCGAATTCTCCCAAGTAATGAGTATATCCCCAACATCTCTGGTGATGTATATACAGCAGTGTGCACTGCGTGCGGCCATGTCTGTTAATTACAGCCACCAATCAGCGTTACACAGCCATATGCCTGGGATTAGCTGGATGGGAGACAAGTGGGGGTGGTGATTGAGGCTGCTGCCGGCTTCCCCATATTAAGAATACCTGCAATGTGTCTGTGTAGGTATGATGTATATGACTGTGTATAGATTTGTGTCTACTTAAATTCAGAAAAACACATATGTCTTCAAATATGTATATGTACGTATGCCTGTACGTGTACGTATCTGTGTATGTGCGTGTCTGCATGTGGATGGAGCTCACTGAGACTCTTTCACCCGGGGCCCAAAAAAACTTGTAGCCGGCCTTAAATGCCTGCACTGGCTCTCACAGGGCTTGAGGGACATTATTATCCCACATAAACACTGTAGAAAATCAGTGGTTGCTAATGTGCTTATTCTGTCTCTTCTTGGTAGCAATGAATCCAACCGCTCTAATTATCAGTCCCTTAGATAACTGTATGATTTTACTCACTCTACCGGCATCCACAGATAGCTTTAACTCAGCCCAACGATGACTTGTAGAAAGACAAGGAGAAACGCTGTAGTTTTCTTCTAGAATCTTGCATTAAATTCAAAGTAAAGGCAGGTGAAAAGGAATAATCTGTACAGGGTTATAGACATGTCTCTTCAGCAATGGTTCCTCTAGAGTCTAGACTAAACTGAAGGAGAAGGGAGGAGCTTTCTATACAGAAGCCAACTAAGGGAGGTACATAGGGACAAACTTCATACAGTCTAATCTACCTAGTAACAATAAAGGAATTTCCTGATAGGAGGAAAAATATGCAATGCAAGAATTATATACAACAGGTTGTTCCCATTCATGGGACACAACACTCCCCTTCTGAAATCATATGATTTCAAAGTCCTTCTACGACGTAAGAAGTTGATCCTGTCCCTCGATGTCACGAAACCTGTCATGTAGAGCTGTTGAAGGGACTTCATCCCCCTCTTCTTCACCAGCCACAGGTCGTCATGGCGATTATCTGATTGGCCTGGAAGCTTAAGGTATTTATGACTTTGGGTGATGGTAGAAGAAAAGCCAAAAGCTGCAGAGAAAGACAATTCTTTGTAATATTGTCGGGAAAACTCCCAAAGCAGGTTTTGAAGTGCGACTTTAATGCTAGAAAGATGAAAAACACATTGCCAGAATCCCTGCGTCGTGCGGAACCCAGCGCACCGTCTCACCTGACGAGGAGATCGACGGAATCACGACAAATTAGTATTGGCCAGTAAAATTGTGCTAGAGGCGTTGTGTTTGGTATCAATGTAACTGTAAAATCGAGATATTAAATATGACGCTAATATCTTTCACCTGTGTGACCCAGGGGCAAAGATATGGAAAACCCTAGAATTATGGAACTTTGTGACCATCTCAAGCCCAGCCCACAAGTGACTGTAAAATGATGTCACAGGCAAGGGGGGCTAGCAAGAGCATAGGAGACAGTTCCTGTCTTGGGGGCTCAGTCAGCACGAGGAGGGCATCATGAAGGGTGATGCTGGCCGATTCTAACATCTCTTGGAGTTCCCTCCTACTCCCTAAGCAGACGTCACTTCTATGGCACAAGCTTAGTAAGTTTCACGTTTATACCTTTTATTTTATGTAACTGTTATGCCGTAATGTGTATTGTTCCCTTTTGTAAATTCCTGTATATTCTTTAAACACTGCCTATTTTCGGATTAAATATATAAAAATTTAAGAGTTTCTTTCCTTATGCTTTATATACGAATCCAAAACCCCGAAGGGCCTTATGCTATCTGAAACGGGTCCCCAGCTACCTGTAGAAAGTCTGGGTGGTGGCAGCGTAATTGTTATTGCATAGAATTATTGGAGTGCTATCATTAAGGGTACCGAGGTATATAAATATTCCATTAGCAGGAATCAGAGATATACATTTACCCTTGCTGTGAGACCTCCAATATTTGGCATTATCAGCTCAGCAGCCTCATCTTATGCATTGTCCTGCAGTACCAAAAGTGGCCTGCAGACAAGGGGGGCGCTAGAGAGTAGTCGTGTGTAACAAATCAGTGAACAGCTGCGGATTTCTGAGGGACTTCCCCGGCTGTTCGTGACAAATTGGTGGCAAGCGGTGGGATATATAAAGCATTAGTGATCTGGTTTGAGCAATCATCCCTTTCACTAAAAACTTGCAAAAGTTTTGAGGATTGAACTCAGTGTTTAAATATACCTGGAACAATACTGTACGTGTAGCAGTTACCCCCTCCCCTTCTCTCTTGTTTTCTATCCTATCTTTTATTTGGCAATTATGGATGCTGTGTCAGAAGCCTGGTACAATCAGCAGAAGAAGGAAGTTCTTGCTGCACTCTGCAGATCCAAGTTGATTGATGGCCATGGCAAAACGAGGCAAGACCTCATTAAAGAACTTTTACAATGGGACGCAGAGCACGTTCATTTCCCCAGTGCTGGAGAAGAGGAGGCAAGCCAAGCCCAGGATAGTGCTTCTGCAGAGTCCCCACCATCAACTGCAAGCCAGAGCAGTGACCGGGGCAACATGGACTCTTTCCTGAAGATGGCTCTACAACAATTCGCTGCAGATGACCGGCAGGGACGGCTAAGCCTCATTCAGCAATATCGAGAGGCTGAGAGAGCCGAGCGAGAGGCTGAGAGAGCCGAGCGCCAGGCTCAGGCCGAGCGAGAGGCTGAGAGAGCCGAGCGAGAGCGCCAAGCCCAGAGAGACCATGAATTGAATATCCTCAAAGCCCGGCAGCAGACATCTTCCTCACTAAACGGTGAGTCCAATAATGCCAGCAGCTTTAAGCCCCGACCGGAGCACTTTCTTGTGATGGAAAAGGACGGGGATTTGGACACCTTTCTGAGGGGATTTGAAAAGACTTGCTTGCAGTACCAGTTGCCCTCAACACAATGGGCACAATACTTAACCCCAGAGCTGCGAGGCAAGGCCCTGGACGCGTTTGCCAGTCTCCCTCAAGAGCAGAGTGGAGACTATGGAGCCATAAAGCAGGCCCTAGTACGGAAGTATCAGCTGACTCCGGAGGTGTACCGAAAAAAATTCCGGACCCTCCAGCTCGGACCTCATGACAGCTACAGCGATTTGGAGGGTGGGCTCCAGCGCACCTTTGACCAGTGGATCCAAGGACTGTCCGTTACAACCTTTGAGGAGTTAAAGGACCTCATGGTGAAGGACCAACTCCTACATGTCTGTCCTGTGGAGGTTCGACAGTTTGTTATGGACCGAGAGCCCAAGGAGGCCTCAAAAGCAGCCCAGATTGCCGACGCCTATGTGGCCAACCGTGCATCGGAGGTGCGGAAGCCGTCCACCACTAGCTGGAAAGGGGGTAAGATGACAACTACAACCACCCCTGCCCCTACCAGCCGACCTCCCGTAGGTCCTGTTTCATCCACCAGTGCCCGGCCCACCTCTGACACTCGCAGGTGTTTTTCCTGCAACCTGCCTGGACACCTCAGCTCTGGTTGCCCAGAGAGGCAGAAGAGGAACCCCACATCCAAGGCCCAAGGGCCCACTGGAACTGTCCTTTTGGCAAGGAAGGCGGGTGGTAGGGCCTGCGAAAACCTACACCCCGTCACCGTAGGCGGAACCCCCACTGTGGGGCTCAAGGACACTGGGGCCGACAGAACACTGGTCCGCCCTGAACTGGTACCCCCTGAAAACTTTATCCCGGGAAAACTCCTGACTGTCGCCTTGGCGGGGGGTGTCCACCACTCCTTCCCAATGGCCCTGATTCCCCTCGACTGGGGTGCTGGGAGAGGGTGGAGGGAAGTGGGGGTGGATGAACATCTACCAACCAATGTTTTATTGGGGACTGATCTGGGGCGATTAGTTGCACAATTTCTCCCTGATGATCCTCCCGAATCCAAAAAGTCATGTGATACAAATGTTGTTGATCAGTCATGTGATGCAAATGTTGTTAAATCATGTGATGCAAATGTTGTTGATAAGTCATGCGACCCGAATGCGGATACCCAGAACGTAATTACAAATGTTGTGCATGGTAATAAAGTGGAGATTTGTACAGGGGAACTCAGCCATGCCACGCGGCAGGGTGACGTGGCTGAGGACGACCCCAAGGTAGCAAGTGTCTGTACCGACAGAGATGGAGGCAGACATGAGAACCACGAGGACAGTGGTCAAGTGCAGCTGAGCAGTGTCACAGCGGACAGTGACACAGCCAGTAGTACCTGTCAGGCTGATGGGGAAGAGTGGTTATTCCCCGGGGAGACAGCCTTCATCGGTGCTGTCACCCGCAGTCAGAGTGCCCAGAACGCAAATGAAACCTTGCCTGCTGACACCTCTTCACCCAGAGGGATAACGGAACTGGTTACGGACCCAGAGCAGGTCCCAGAGGGTCCTGGTGAGGTTGGAACCTTAACGTCACTTTTGGCTGCTTCTAGCCAAGAGTTTCAGGTGGCTCTACGAACTGATGCCAGTCTAAAGACGTTAAGGGACCTCGCAGAGAAGCCCTCTTCCGAGACCGATAAGGAGAAGGTATTCTGGGACCAGGGAAAGTTGTACCGGGAGACAATTCCCTGTAACCCCCAACAAGAGTGGCTGAAGGAAAAACAGCTGGTGGTGCCTCACCGCTTTAGGAGTGAGTTGCTGCGGATTGCCCATGAGATCCCACTCGCCGGACACTTGGGGGTTAGCAAAACCAAGGCCCGGCTGTCTCACCACTTCTATTGGCCCAAAATGGGGACAGATGTTGCCAACTACTGCCGCTCCTGCATCACATGTCAAAGAGTGGGAAAGTCAGGGCCTGCTCCCAAAGCTCCCCTGATCTCTTTGCCGGTGATAGAGGAGCCTTTCCAGAGGGTCGCTGTGGACATTGTCGGGCCTCTGGCCGTCCCCAGCAGCTCTGGAAAACGGTTCGTCCTTACTGTGGTAGACTATGCTACCCGGTATCCGGAGGCAGTGGCTCTGTCCTCAGTTAGAGCCGATAAGGTGGCAGATGCCCTCTTGACCATATTCTCCCGAGTAGGATTTCCCAGGGAGATGCTTACCGACCAGGGGACTCAGTTCATGTCTCGTCTAATGGAGGCTCTCTGTAAGAAAATGCAGGTGCGGCATCTGATATCAAGCGCTTATCACCCACAGACCAATGGTTTGTGTGAGCGATTTAATGGTACCCTTAAGCAGATGCTTAAGATGCTGGTTGAGTCACATGGACGCGACTGGGAGCGGTATCTCTCACACCTGCTGTTTGCCTACAGAGAGGTACCACAGGCCTCAACGGGATTTTCCCCCTTCGAGCTCCTGTATGGCAGACGAGTCCGGGGGCCTCTTGGTCTGGTAAGGGAATCCTGGGAAGAGGAACTGAATTCCCCAGAAGTGTCCGTTGTGGAGTATGTCATTCGGCTCCGTGACAAGATGCAGTCAATGACGCAGATGGTGCATGAGAATATGGCGCAAGCCCAGGCCAGCCAGAAGCGATGGTACGACCAACACGCTCGAGAGCGGGTGTATGAAGTGGGTCAGAAGGTGTGGGTCCTGGTCCCAATGACCCAGAACAAGCTTCAGGCGGCCTGGGAGGGTCCATACCTGGTGCATCAGCGCCTCAATGACGTAAACTATGTGGTCACCATCGACCATGCCAGGAAGAGGCAAAAGGTCTTCCATGTCAACATGATGAAAGCTCATCATGACAGGGAAGCCTTTGCTCTTCCTGTGTGTAGTCTTCCCGAGGAAGGCGAAAGTGAAGTCTTGGTGGACTTGCTCGCCTCAGCCCGGGATGGAGGGTCTATCGAGGAGGCGGCATTCAACCCACAGCTATCCTTGGACCAAAAGTCCCAGCTGCGGGAGGTATTCCGGCCCTACCTGATGACCTTCACGAATGTCCCAGGGAAGACATCCCTAGCCACCCACCAGGTGGACACAGGGAGTCATTCCCCAGTTCGTCAACCCCCATACCGTGTCTCCCTAGAGGTACAAAAGGACATAAAAAGGGAGATCGATGAAATGCTAGTCCTGGGAGTGATCCAGAGGTCCAAAAGTGCATGGGCCTCGCCTGTAGTCTTGGTTCCCAAAAAGGACCGGACAACCCGGTTTTGTGTGGACTACAGGAGGCTAAATGCAATCACAGCACCCGATGCGTACCCAATGCCACGCATCGACGAGTTACTGGATTGCTTAGCCGGGGCCCAGTACCTGACCATCATGGACCTGAGTCGAGGGTACTGGCAGATTCCTATGTCCAAGGAAGCACAGGAAAGGTCCGCCTTCATCACCCCATTCGGGCTGTATGAATCCCTTGTCATGCCCTTTGGCATGAGAAATGCTCCTGCCACTTTCCAGCGATTGGTCGACCAGCTGCTCGAGGGACTAGGAGGGTTTGCAGTAGCTTACCTGGATGACATTGCCATCTTTAGTCCCACCTGGGAGGAACACCTGGGGCACCTGGAACAGGTGCTCAGGCGGATCCAAAGCGCTGGTCTGACTATAAAGCCAGGGAAGTGTCAGATCGGCATGACTGAGGTACAGTACCTTGGACACAGAGTGGGTGGCGGGACCCTGAAACCAGAGCCAGGGAAGGTTGATGCCATCACCTCCTGGCCTACCCCCAAGTCAAAGAAGCAGGTGATGTCCTTCTTGGGTACGGCAGGGTACTATAGGAAGTTCGTTCCTAACTATAGTGCTCTTGCTAAGCCGTTGACGGACCTCACCAAAAAGAAGCTACCGCAAGTAGTCACCTGGACAGATGACTGTGAACGGTCCTTCAGGGCACTAAAAGCTGCCCTCGCCAGTTCCCCAATCCTACAAGCTCCGGACTTCACCCGACGGTTCATAGTTCAGACAGATGCCAGTGCGTTTGGCCTTGGTGCAGTACTCAGCCAGGTAAATGGGAAGGGAGAAGAGCATCCGGTGATGTTTCTCAGCCGCAAGCTCTTATCCCGGGAAGTGGCCTACGCCACTGTGGAGAAGGAGTGCCTCTCTATAGTGTGGGCCCTGCGGAAACTGCAGCCCTACCTATATGGACGCAACTTCACCATAGTGACAGACCACAACCCTCTCAGCTGGCTACATCGGGTGGCCGGCGACAATGGTAAGCTACTGCGGTGGAGCTTGGCACTACAGCAGTATGACTTTACCATTCAACACAGGAAGGGTGTTGAGCATGGCAACGCTGATGGGCTGTCCCGGCAGGGGGATGCCAGCGAGGTAGGCTTAGGAGACGATTGGCAAATCAATCTCCCATGCTACCTCAAAAAGGGGGAGGTGTCATGTAGAGCTGTTGAAGGGACTTCATCCCCCTCTTCTTCACCAGCCACAGGTCGTCATGGCGATTATCTGATTGGCCTGGAAGCTTAAGGTATTTATGACTTTGGGTGATGGTAGAAGAAAAGCCAAAAGCTGCAGAGAAAGACAATTCTTTGTAATATTGGCGGGAAAACTCCCAAAGCAGGTTTTGAAGTGCGACTTTAATGCTAGAAAGATGAAAAACACATTGCCAGAATCCCTGCGTCGTGCGGAACCCAGCGCACCGTCTCACCTGACGAGGAGATCGACGGAATCACGACAAATTAGTATTGGCCAGTAAAATTGTGCTAGAGGCGTTGTGTTTGGTATCAATGTAACTGTAAAATCGAGATATTAAATATGACGCTAATATCTTTCACCTGTGTGACCCAGGGGCAAAGATATGGAAAACCCTAGAATTATGGAACTTTGTGACCATCTCAAGCCCAGCCCACAAGTGACTGTAAAATGATGTCACAGGCAAGGGGGGCTAGCAAGAGCATAAGAGACAGTTCCTGTCTTGGGGGCTCAGTCAGCACGAGGAGGGCATCATGAAGGGTGATGCTGGCCGATTCTAACATCTCTTGGAGTTCCCTCCTACTCCCTAAGCAGACGTCACTTCTATGGCACAAGCTTAGTAAGTTTCACGTTTATACCTTTTATTTTATGTAACTGTTATGCCGTAATGTGTATTGTTCCCTTTTGTAAATTCCTGTATATTCTTTAAACACTGCCTATTTTCGGATTAAATATATAAAAATTTAAGAGTTTCTTTCCTTATGCTTTATATACGAATCCAAAACCCCGAAGGGCCTTATGCTATCTGAAACGGGTCCCCAGCTACCTGTAGAAAGTCTGGGTGGTGGCAGCGTAATTGTTATTGCATAGAATTATTGGAGTGCTATCATTAAGGGTACCGAGGTATATAAATATTCCATTAGCAGGAATCAGAGATATACATTTACCCTTGCTGTGAGACCTCCAATATTTGGCATTATCAGCTCAGCAGCCTCATCTTATGCATTGTCCTGCAGTACCAAAAGTGGCCTGCAGACAAGGGGGGCGCTAGAGAGTAGTCGTGTGTAACAAATCAGTGAACAGCTGCGGATTTCTGAGGGACTTCCCCGGCTGTTCGTGACAAAACCTGTAACTTGAAAAGAGACAAACACAAAAAATGCAACCGTAATGCACTGAATTCAAGTCCATGCTTTGTTGATGACGCATTGTCCTTGCGTAAAAATGTAAAAGTAGAAAAATGTAAAAAATGAATCCAAGTTCAACAAACCCATCTTCAGATTGGGGAAGCCGCAAACATGCCAACTCTTCCTCCAACCCAATAATCCAACGGTAAGGTTTTAATCCAAAGGAAAAGTTCAAGGTTCAATTGGACACGGACAGTTGTGTCTCCGTACAGCAGGGGTAAGGAAAGGTACGCTCCCCGCCGTGGCAGTGTCCAACGACAAAGTTAGTTCATGTAACGTCCTCCTTTGGTAAAGGTAGCACAAGTTCGGTGACTGGACGAATCACACACATGTGCCAGCCGTGGCACGTTGAAGACTTGTAGTCGGTGAAACAGTGAGCAATGTGAATAAGACAAGCTACGGCTCGTACCTCAGATGACCAACTTGAGAAGCGCTCGAAGCGATGAGGTCTCAACTTCTGTTCTGATGTCAATAAAGTGTAGCGAGCGGAGACGACCGGTCTAATTTCCTTGTCTGATTCTGGTTCCACCAGCTCGTACATGTTGCCGACGTAGTTATCGTAGGTCTCCTCGTATAAGATACTTGGAGGTGTCAGCCACATGTTGTCGCCGAGTTGGACGCAGCAGTGAGTCTCGTTCCTTGGTCAGCTGGGTTTTGTTCGGTGGGAATGTGGTGCCACTGTTCAGCATGATCTCTGTTGAGGATATTTTGCGTAATCTCGACAAAGCATTTCTCCATCTCTGGTTGTCTTTCCAAAGTGCGTTTTAGAGAGGAGGACCTTGCGGTTGCTTGCTGGGAGTTGTTTGGCAACCTTGGCCTTGGAGACCGAAAGGGTAATGGGGCTACCCAACTGTTAGAGTCGTTTTGAGAGAACTCTTTATCCATAATCTTTATGAATTCTTTGTCTTCTCTCATCGGAGCCAATATGTTGTCTTCATTTGTAGACTCGAACGCTGTTGACCCGAAGTCGTCATCCCAGAGATGATATGTGTCCGCGCAGTCGGGAGGCTGCTGTCGCCACCTGGTGTCGCTCAGCCTCTCTTTCACCCCGTAGTGATGCAGACATGGTTGAAAGTGAGTGCCGCGACCGTTTGGGAGGATGTGCGTCTTGTAGGAGGAGATCGCGTCGGGACTCTTCACTTTGCCTACGCAAACGTTTCCTATGATCACCCAGCCTAAGTCGTAGTGCTAAGCGAATGGTGCATCGTGTGGCCCGTTGATGTGTTGGCGTACTTTGTGTAGCCGGAGGATGTCCCTTCCAACCAGAATCAGGATTTTTGCACTATGATCAAGAAGTGGGATCTTGCTGGCGATAGTTCTCAGGTGAGGGTGGTGAAGAGCTGCCTCAGGTGTCGGAATCTCTTCCCGGTTAGCCGGTATCTGAACGCCGGACATGGAGGGCTTTTTCGGGCTTATTAAATTGGTGAACAAGGCAATTTGTTAGTGTTTTATTTTCTAATAAAGGATTGTTCGGGTGTGTGTGTTTATTTACTGTAATTTATAGATTAATCATGGAAGGTATCTCGGGGAGACGCCTGACATGATTAATCTAGGACTTATTGGCAGCTATGGGCTTCCAAAAACTCCTTATTACCCCGATTTGTCAACGCACCAGGGCAAATCGGGAAGAGCTGGGTACAGTCCGAGAACCGTCGCATATAATGTATGCGGCAATTCTGGGCGGCTGCTGACTGATATTGTTAGGCTGGGGGGCTCCCCATAACGTGGGGCTCCCCATCCTGAGAATACCAGCCTTTAGCCGTATGGCTTTATCTGGCTGGTATTAAAATTGGGGGGGACCGCACGTCGTTTTTTTTAATTATTTATTTATTTATTTTACTGCACAGTATAGACACGCCCACCGGCTGCTGTGATTGGGTGCAGTGAGACAGCTGGCACTCAGCGTGGGGGGCGTGTCTGACTGCAACCAATCACAGGCGTCTGTGGGTGGGGAAAGCAGGGAATACGAGATTGATTAATGAGCGGCCGGCATATTCAAAGTAATTGTTGCCGCGTAGTCTCTGCACAGCTGTTCCTCACCGCGCTGGTGATCGGGGAGCGGTATGAGCCGGGGGAAGAAAAAAACCGAGCGCCAATGTAAGTATGACTGAGAACAGCAGAAAAAAAGGTAAGTATACTGACTTTAATTTAAAAAAAACAAAAAATAAGATCGCTAGTGTAAAAACGCACACGCACGAAACGTGCTGAACACGGACATACTCCGTGTGCGGTACGTGCAGGCACGGACCCATAGACTAAAGCGGGTCCTGCGTGCTGCCGGCCAAAAACGGACATGTCATCCGTGTAGAAAAGCGCACACATGTACTTACCACACGGTCACACGTTCCGTGTGATTTTACGTGTGTGCCCCATCTACCATTGAATAACTTGGGTCTCCGTGTGTACGTGTCTCCGGTATGTGCAAATACGTACCGCACACGCACAAATTAAACGGATTTGTGTTGCGGGTCGTAGGTAGTGAACCCAGAAGAAGATGATACCAGTACATAGAGATACATCAGTACATGTGTATTTCTATGTCCCTGTGTTCTAGAGGTGAACAAAATGTACGATTTTTTCCCCTATAAAACTTCTAAAAATAACAAGAAACAATTACAAAAGTGTCACTTTCCTCCCTATAGACGTTTCCAGAGGAAAAAAAGAACCAAAACCGCACTGTTCAGCAGTGTCATTAGAAGCACCGATGGGGGAGATTTCATGAAATAACATCCACTTTGCTTGGACATTTGGACATCGCATTTTTTTCTGCTGCTTTTCTCATACAGAAATTCTGCTGCATTTAACTGTCCAAGCTAAATTAATGTGATTTCATGAAAACCTCACTCATTGTGTGTGTAAGGACGCTGCTGAATTTTGCGGTTTTCTTTTTTTTTTTTTTTTTGTCTCCACAGGCTTCCATGTTAAAAAACATGGCTTCATATCTTCCCCCTTCGTGGTACAGGATAATTACATTGACACTTGGCTGTAAAACCTCAGCACATAGTTTTCCCATACTCCAATATCCCAATATGATATCCGATATTATAATGCACCCCCTTAGTCCTTCATATATTATAATGCACCCTCCATAGTTATCTATACAGTTAGGTCCAGAAATATTTGGACAGTGACACAAGTTTTGTTATTTTAGCTGTTTACAAAAACATGTTCAGAAATACAATTATATATATAATATGGGCTGAAAGTGCACACTCCCAGCTGCAATATGAGAGTTTTCACATCCAAATCGGAGAAAAGGTTTAGGAATCATAGCTCTGTAATGCATAGCCTCCTCTTTTTCAAGGGACCAAAAGTAATTGGACAAGGGACTCTAAGGGCTGCAATTAACTCTGAAGGCGTCTCCCTCGTTAACCTGTAATCAATGAAGTAGTTAAAAGGTCTGGGGTTGATTACAGGTGTGTGGTTTTGCATTTGGAAGCTGTTGCTGTGACCAGACAACATGCGGTCTAAGGAACTCTCAATTGAGGTGAAGCAGAACATCCTGAGGCTGAAAAAAAAGAAAAAATCCATCAGAGAGATAGCAGACATGCTTGGAGTAGCAAAATCAACAGTCGGGTACATTCTGAGAAAAAAGGAATTGACTGGTGAGCTTGGGAACTCAAAAAGGCCTGGGCGTCCACGGGTGACAACAGTGGTGGATGATCGCCGCATACTTTCTTTGGTGAAGAAGAACCCGTTCACAACATCAACTGAAGTCCAGAACACTCTCAGTGAAGTAGGTGTATCTGTCTCTAAGTCAACAGTAAAGAGAAGACTCCATGAAAGTAAATACAAAGGGTTCACATCTAGTTGCAAACCATTCATCAATTCCAAAAATAGACAGGCCAGAGTTAAATTTGCTGAAAAACACCTCATGAAGCCAGCTCAGTTCTGGAAAAGTATTCTATGGACAGATGAGACAAAGATCAACCTGTACCAGAATGATGGGAAGAAAAAAGTTTGGAGAAGAAAGGGAACGGCACATGATCCAAGGCACACCACATCCTCTGTAAAACATGGTGGAGGCAAGGTGATGGCATAGGCATGCATGGCTTTCAGTGGCACTGGGTCACTTGTGTTTATTGATGACATAACAGCAGACAAGAGTAGCCGGATGAATTCTGAAGTGTACCGGGATATACTTTCAGCCCAGATTCAGCCAAATGCCGCAAAGTTGATCGGACGGCGCTTCATAGTACAGATGGACAATGACCCCAAGCATACAGCCAAAGCTACCCAGGAGTTCATGAGTGCAAAAAAGTGGAACATTCTGCAATGGCCAAGTCAATCACCAGATCTTAACCCAATTGAGCATGCATTTCACTTGCTCAAATCCAGACTTAAGACGGAAAGACCCACAAACAAGCAAGATCTGAAGGCTGCGGCTGTAAAGGCCTGGCAAAGCATTAAGAAGGAGGAAACCCAGCGTTTGGTGATGTCCATGGGTTCCAGACTTAAGGCAGTGATTGCCTCCAAAGGATTCGCAACAAAATATTGAAAATAAAAATATTTTGTTTGGGTTTGGTTTATTTGTCCAATTACTTTTGACCTCCTAAAATGTGGAGTGTTTGTAAAGAAATGTGTACAATTCCTACAATTTCTATCAGATATTTTTGTTCAAACCTTCAAATTAAACGTTACAATCTGCACTTGAATTCTGTTGTAGAGGTTTCATTTCAAATCCAATGTGGTGGCATGCAGAGCCCAACTCGCGAAAATTGTGTCACTGTCCAAATATTTCTGGACCTAACTGTATATTATATCATATAATGCATCTCACAGTCCTCCATATATTATAATACACTCCCCCATATATAATACACTCCCCATAGTCATCCATATAGTATAATACACTCAACATAGTGCACCATATATTATAATACACTCCCCATAGTGGACAATATATTATAATACACTCCCTATAGTCCTCCATATATTATAACACACTCCCCATAATCCTCCATATATTATAATGCAGCCCCCGTAGACCTCCATGTATTATAGTGCACCCCCCATAGTCCTCCATATAGTATCATGTAGCCCCCATATAGTATTATGCAGCCCCCATATTCCTCCATATAGTAGCATACAACCCTCATATAGTTTAATGCACCCCATTAATAGTCTGGCCACCAAGATTAAATACATATACTCACTTCTCCTCGTTCCCCCGCTGCTCCGGTCTCCTCAGCCTGCCCACTGTTCTGCTGCTCTGCACATCTTAGCACAGCAGGTGTACAATAGTCACGTCATTGCGCTGCGATATGCTGAGCTGTCACAGCGCCGCAGACACAGTGGGAAGTGATGAGAGGCAGCACAACACTCCCCCTCTCATTATTGCTTTCAATTGCATCGGCATCTGCGTTTCCGATACAATTAAAAGTGCAATCCTCGGTGGGGGGGACCGCGGGGGGAAATAGTGACAGCGCTGGCACCAGGCCCCAAAGCGGTCGCGTGGGCTGCCATTGGCGGCGTGCCACTGGCTGAGGTCCTCGGGCCCCCTGAACTCCCGGGCCCAGTTGCGATGCCGAACCCTGCGACCGCGATGATTCCACCCCTGCTTGAAATAAGGGGATAGAGGCATGAAAAATGCAGCATCAATGCAATTAATATAATAATAAATAATAACCAGATAAGATTAATATTGCATAGTTTGGTGTGAACACCTGCAGAAAACAAAAACACAGAATTTATGCATTGTGTGAATACGGCCTTAGGGCTCATGTGCACGTAACTGCTCAATATTCTGCAGCGATTTGACAGCACATGTGCGCGTCAAATTGCTGCAGAAACACTGCATAATTAATGCAGTGTTTCAGCAGAATAAATCCCGATTTCATGCGCGCGGAATGCTGCAGCCACCATAGACAGAGTGGGAGCTGCATCCATAGCGCACGGAATAATTGACATGCTCATTTTATGAAATGATTTGGGTCAAAATTTTAGCACCCAAATCGCTGCGTTCATAAAAGCAATGTGCGCACGTGTCATGCACAATCTTCATAGATTGTGCAGGGGACGCAAGACGCATGCATTTACGCAGTTCAATACGCAGCGTAAATGCATGCAATTACGCAACGTGCGCACGAGCCCTTACAGTCACAATGTCACAGTCACAGCCAGATATATTATATCAAAACTTACACAAAGGGGAAAAAGTTCAGTCTGGTACGATTATAAATGAATGAACAAAAAATAAATCCATAGGTCCCAACTAGAGTTGGAATATCTTTTGGTTGGAAATAGTTGGAAACCATGGAATATCAATAACAGCACCAGGTATCAGATTTGTGGCCTCCATCTTGCAGCCGGGTATGTCTAACCAGGATGCGGGACCTCTGTACGTAAAATGATGATCTCATAAACAAGTAAGGAGGAATAATACCCAGGTGTCTAAGTAACCAGAATCAATGTCTGTAAGAAATGAGAAGACACACATGCTTATATACACGATGGTACTTAGCTTATATGCCAGGTAAGGCCTCCTTCACACATCCGTGTTTCCGGTACATGTAGTGTCCGTTTCCACATATAGCTAAGACACGGACACAGGTAGACTCAATTAAATTTAATGGGCTTGCGCACATGTCCGTGTTCTCCACATGGCAATACATCAGTTTTCTGCTGGCAGCACGGGTGTCACATGGACTGCACACTGAAATGATCCATGTGACAGCAGTGTGACACATACCGGAGAACACACAGGTCACATAAAAATAAAGAATTTTTATGTTTACCTGCCTCTGGTGCTGCTCTTTATGCATCTGCTGTTGCTTCCGGGCCTTCTCATTATGCTCATGCATATTCACTGCACTCACCATGGACTTGGAAGTAACAGCTGTGTGGGAGACAGGTAAGAATACCAGCTCATGCTGTCTGTGTACTGTCTGGATGTCACACGTATAACACATGGACACAAACAAGCAGTCAGTGTCAGTGCATCGGATGCAGTATGCTAATGACCCTCGGCTCGCGCTGTGCTGCCAGCATGAGCCGAGTGTCATGGGACTATGATCCATTCCTGCAGCTGCAGAGGAGAGGGAGCGGTTAATACCCCCATCTCCTCCATTGTCTGCCTGTGCGTATATCGCAATGCACTTGGATAACATCAGAGTTCAGTCCGATATTTCGTAGACTTTTGATATTTCACTCGCACCCATAGACTTGTATGGGTGCGAGTGACACGGCTCTCGTAGACAATCGCAGCATGATGTGACATTTTTCTCATTCAAACTCTGGATGAAAAAAAAGCTGACAAACTGCTCTGCCTCATTAAATAACATTCGTTCGAGTGCAATGCGAGATTTTCTTGCATTGCACTCGTCCGATTTATACGCTTGTGTGAGCGTACCCTATTAGTGATTGCCATATTATTAGATTAAGTGAGCCGCATAGCACCCCATGGGGACAGACACCATAATTTTTCCCCAAAACACCACACAGCCTAATTGCATCCTGCAAAAGTTAAAAAAATACATCAGTTATTAGTCCGTACACTAAAATTATTAGCAATTCACTGAAAATGACATCAAATATAAAATTACCCCCAAAATAAGCCATACGTACCAATACCTGGACACAATACTAATGCACCTTTTCAGTGAATTGCCTGTAAATTAGTTATTAATTATATAAAATATTATTCAAAATGTTAAAAGTAACTAGAAAGTATAGAGGGCCCTCTGCTGGGCATAATGGGCATTGACCGTTTTAGTATGTATTCTCACCCAGTAGGATGAAAAACATTTAGGCTCTGTGCACACATTGTATTTTTCATGCTTTTGTCCTTTAATCAATACTGCAAGGAAAAAAAGCATCCCAGCGCCGTCTATGAGACTCCTGACTTGCTGTGCACACGCTGCTTCTTTTTTCCTTGCAGATTTTGATGCAGAAAGAAGAAGCAGCATGTCACTTGTTTCTCCTTTTTTTCCTGCCTTTTCCTTATCTCAATAGATAAAAAAGTGTGGGGAAAAAAAACATGAAAAATTGCTTTTTTTTTCCCTGCCAAAACATGCTTTTTTTTTGTGCAGAAAAAAATCTGCCACATGTGCACATAGCCTTAATTTGCTTGCTCCTTTTGTGTCCATTATTGCAATTAATTGCCTGACCATGTATCCAACAACTCGAACTAATAGAATCATTGTACCTAGTTTGATTTATTAACCTCTTAAGGACCAAACAATTTTTTTCGTTTTTCCGTTTTGTTTTTTTTTTAACTCCTCTTATTCCAAGAGCCATAGCTGTTTTATTTTTTTTTTCTGTCTATATTGCCATGATATGAGGGCTTGTTTTTTGTGGGATAAGTTGTACTAAAGAAAAACATTCCTAGTATGTTGAAATTGAAAAAAAAATGCAATTCAGCAATTAATTTGAGGGGGGGGGGGGTATTTACTATATTAACTAATGGTAAAACTGACCTGGAATATAGTTTTCCAGGTCAGTACGAGTACGCCGATACCAAACATGTATAGTTTTTATTTAATTTCACTGGTGAAATTTTGGGGAAAATTTGTAAAAAAAAAATAGTTTTTGTCACAATTTTCACGTAAAGTTCTCGTTTTTATTCTTTTAAATAATGTAATGGCAAGAGCTTCATCCTCCTCTGATGAAGCTCTTGTAGCGACACGCGTTGGGTGGGTGACTCTTTTTGTACACCATGCTTTATGGCTGCAGATATTGCAAACTGCGATCCTTAAGGGTGCTTTACACGCTGCGACATCGCTACCGATATATCGTCTGGGTCACGTCGTTAGTGACGCACATCCGGTGCCGGTAGCTACATCGCAGCGTGTGACACCAAGGAGCGACAATGAACGATCGCAAAATCATTCCAAAATGGTGATCGTTGACACGTCGCTCCTTTCCTTAATATCGCTGCTGCAGGTACGATGTTGTTCATCGTTCCTGCGGCACCACACATCGCTATGAACATCTCCTTACCTGCGTCCACCAACAATGCGGAAGGAAGGAGGTGGGCGGGATGTTACGTCCCGCTCATCTCCGCCCCTCCGCTTCTATTGGCCGGCTGCTTAGTGACACCGCAGTGACGTCGCTATGACGGTGAACGCACCTCCCCATTGAGGGAGGGATTGTTTGGCAGTCACAGCGACGTCGCTGACAAGGTATGTGCGTAGCGATAATGTTCGCTACGGCAACGAGCACCAAATGTTGCACGAACGACGGGGCGGGTACTATCGCGCTCGACATCGCTAGCGATGTCGCAGCGTGTAAAGCCTGCTTTACATGTTGCAATTTCGCATACGATATCGTATGTGATTTGCAAAGCCCCCATCGTATGTGCAGCACATTAAATTTGTTGAACGTGCCGCACAAACGATTAACCCCCGTCACACATACTTACCTTCCATACGACCTCGATGTGGGCGGCGAACGTCCACTTCCTGGAGTGGGAGGGACGTTCGGCGTCACATCGACGTCACGCGGCAGCCGGCCAATAGAAGCGGAGGGGCGGAGCTGAGTGGGACGTAAACATCCCGCCCACCTCCTTCCTTACGCATTGCTGGCCGGGAGCCGCAGGACGCAGGTAAGATCTGTTCATCGTTCCCGGGGTGTCACACACTGCGATGTGCGCTACCCCGGGTACGATGAACAATCTGACGTTCAATTCGTCAGGAATGAACGACGTGCATGCGATGAACGGTTTTTCGTTCAATCGCAATTGCACGTCACTGTCACACGCTACAACATACCTTACGATGCCGGATATGCGTCACTTACGACGTGATCCCGCCAACACATCGTAAGATATCTTGTAGCGTGTAAAGCGGGCTTAAAGCACCCTTTACTGGGAACATTGGTCTTATTTGCCTGGGATTTTCTTTGACCTTACTATTTTACCTCTCATATCATCTAGGTTGTTCCTAGGTCAATATCATCTGATTGTGAATAATATTACTATAGCTTTATCTGTTGCTTTGGACATGTTTATATTGTCTATATTGTATGACTTATATCGTCATTGCACTTTATTAGTGTTTGATGTTCATGCAAGGTGTTTTTTGCCCTCAACCTTGATGGTGTCCTAATGGTTTTTAATGTGTTTTTTATAGTTGCACAGGTATCAAAATTATTGGTCTTATATTTTGTCGTGGGTTGAGTGCTTCCTTGCCTACCCCTTTTTCTACAATTTTCTCATAGTCTTTGTTAGGCCTCATAGCACCCCCACTGGTTATGTGTCTTTGAATATTTTCTTATAATTTGCTATGCATTCCTGGCTTTTTTAATATTTAATATTTTTTTTAATATTTTAAAGGGAATCTGTCAGCAGGTTTTTGCTATGGAAGCTGAAGCCAGGATGATGCAAGGGATAAGGCCCCTTTCACACGTCAGTGATTCTGGTACGTTTGTGCTTTTTTTTAAAACGTACCAGAATCACTGACATACGCAGACCCAATCTAATCAATGGGTCTGCTCACACATCAGTGATTTTTCACTGAACGTGTCTCCGTGCAGTGTGCACGCGTGGCCGTGATTCTGCACGGAGACAAGTCAATTTTTTACTGGCATCACTGATGACCCATGGACCACACTATGGTGTGATCCGTGTGTGATCAGTGAAACACTTACCAGAAAATCATGGACATATTAAATATTAAATATTTTCAACTTACCTTGCCTGCAATTCGCTCTGCAGCCTCTGCTCTCGGCAGCTTCTGCCTGGCTCATGAATATTCATGAGAGCAGGAAAACCCGACCAGGAAGTAGGTGCTGAGAGCGGTGGGCAGACGCTGCAGAGCCAGAGACTTCAGCACCATGGACAGCAGGAGCGAAGGCAGGTGAGTAATTTCCATATGCAATCACGGATCATGGATTGCACATGGACAACCCACATGTGCCATGAATCACATAACACGGAGGGACATGTGCGTGTTTTACACGTCAGTGAAGAACGTCTGTGTTTTTCACTGACTTGTGAAACGGTCCTAAGGCCCCTTTCACACGTCAGTGATTCTGGTACGTTTGTGCTTTTTTTTAAACGTACCAGAATCACTGACATATGCAGACCCATTATAATGAATGGGTCTGCTCACACGTCAGTGATTTTTCACTGCACGTGTCTCCGTGCGGCGTACCCGCGTGTGCGTGATTGCCGCACGGAGACATGTCCATTTTTTTCTGGCATCACTGATGTCCCACGGACCACGCAGTGGTGTGGTCCGTGAAACACGTGCCAGAAAAAAACATGCTTTTAAAATAATAAACATTTTAACTCACCCGGCGTCCAGCGATGTCCTCTGCAGCCCGTCCTCCCTGCTGCTTCTAAGCCGGCTGATTACTGTCGCGCATATTCATTATGCGCGACACAGCCGACCCGGAAGCAGCTGCTGCGGGGGTCACCGCCGGCCGGATGCTGCGTCGCGGGAGCGATCAGCACCATGGACAGCGGGAGCGGGCGCAGGTGAGTTGATTTCTAAGTGCAATCACGGGCCACGGATAACGGAGCCCGGATTGCACTTAGACAACCCACGTGTGCCGTAATTCACGGCAAACGCAGGGACATGTGCGTGTTTTACACGCCAGTGAAAAACGTCACTGTTTTTCACTGACGTGTGAAACGGGCCCAATACAGAGAATTCAGCAATGTCTGTCTTTGCAAGGTCCAATTTGTTATTTATTTGCTGTTTATTTAACCAGCAGGACTTACCATTGCTCGGATTACAATGTGATATGCACCGCTATCGGCATGCTCCCTCCTCTCACTGACACCTCACTGTCAATGTACAATCTTTAGAGAACCTGTTGTGATCGGGGGACAGCTCTCTCAGCTCTGCTACATGGCTAAATCTAAAAATTTTAATTGTGTCGGCTGCATCCAGTTATCTCAGTGATACATCGTTGGATTCAGGATCTCTTTGCCTACATCATGCTGCTCTCAGAAGAGGTAGCAAAAACCTGCTGACAAATTCCCTTTAAGGATCAGTAGGGTAGGATACTGCCAATATGCTATGAAAAACAATTTAATAAAACATGATAAATCCAAAAGGTTTCCTCTGTGTGCTGTACTGAGGAAGGAAAGAAGTCCTGTATCTCAGGGTTTAAAACACAACTACAACATTTTGTTTGTGTTTTTTTTTCCTTTTTCACAGCTGTAGTGGTGCTTTAAACCCAAGTCCTCTGCCGCCTGTATTATACTTACAATCCGTTTTTCAACCTTTTTTGGCGTCGCTGCAGTCCTGTTGCACCATCTTATGTCCATAACTTCTGACTGGTCGGAAGTCAGAATTTACAAAACAAGCTATCAGTGAAACTCCATAAGGGCACGCTCACACAAGCGTATAAATCAGACGAATGTAATGTGAGAAAATCTCGCATTGCACTCTGACCAACGTTAGTCAATGAGAGAGAGCAGTTGGTCAGGTTTTATCACATATATATTCTGGATGTGAGAAAAGTCGCAACATGCTGCGATTTGATCCAGAATACGTCCGAGACTCGCCAATACATGTCAATGGGTGCGAGAAAAAAACGGATATCACACGGACAGCACACGGACCATCCTAGTGACGTCCGTGTTTTATGGATGCAATTCTATCATGTAGCAGATAAAATTGTAAATGCTCCTGTACAAGACTGTAAATGATTAATAGCTGCTGAGAAAACAACAGATTGCACACTGACAGCACACTGACAGCACACGGATGACAAGTGAGAAAAAAATCGTCCTACTCTCCTGGACGAGCATGGGAACGTTTTTACATACGTTCATGTGAGTCCAGCCTAAAGGACGCTTTACATGCTACAACATCGCTAACGAGATGCCGTTGGGGTCACGGAATTCGTGACGCACATCCGGCCTCGTTAGCGACGTTGTTGCGTGTGACACGTACGAGCGACGGCTAACAATGCAAAATACTCACCAAATCCCAAATATCGTCGCTCATTTTGGACACAGGTTGTTCGTCGTTCCTGAGGCAGCACACGTCGCTACGTGTGACACCCCAGGAACGACGAACAACACCGTACCTGCGTCCTCCGGCAACGAGGTGGGCGTGACTTTCATGCGGCTGCTCTCCGCCCCTCCGCTTCTATTGGACGCCTGCCGTGTGACGTCGCTGTGACGCCGCATTAACCGCCCCCTTAAAAAAGAGAATGTTCGCCGGCCACAGCGGCGTTGTTAGGAAGGTAAGTATGTCTGACGGGTAGTAGCAATTTTGTCCTCCATGGGCAGCGATTTGCCCATGACGCACAAACGACGGGCAGGGTGCGAACGCTAGCGACATCGCTAGCGATGTCGCAGCGTGTAAAGCTCCCTTAAGAACCAGAACTATGCCACAATGAGGCTTTCATAGATTTGTATTGAGTTGTGACCTCCGGTGCGCTCCATTAAACTAGGAGCTGCTGTCAGGTCACAAAGTTCCGGAGACTGACTGGAGTGACGTTGGAAACAGCTGAAGACAGCAACACCTGAGTATAAAGCGGGCTTTACACGCTACGATATATCTAACGAGATGTCGGCGGGGTCACGTCGTAAGTGACGCACATTTGGCGCCGTTAGTGATATCGTAGCGTGTGACAGCTATGAACGAGCAGAAATACTCACCTTCTCGTTCATCGTTGACACGTCACTCATTTTCTAAAAATCGAACGTCCTGTTGTTCATTGTTCCCGAGGCAGCACACATCGCTCCGTGTGACACCCCGGGAATGATGAACTGCAGCTTACCTGCATCCCGCCGGCAATGCTGAAGGAAGGAGGTGGGCGGGATGTTTACGTCCCGCTCATCTCCGCCCCTCCGCTTCTATTGGCCGGCTACTGTGTGACACAGCGAGGTCGTTTGGAAGCTAAGTACGTGTGACGGGGGGTTACAGCATTGTGCGACACGGGAAACAAATTGCCCGTGCCGCACAAACGATGGGGGCGGGTGGGATCGCAAATGCGGTCGCACAATTAATTAAAGCATGTAAAGCAGCCTTAAGACAGTGGGCAGAGGACTTACATTCAAAGCACCACTCCAGAGTTGGAGTGGTGCTTTAAGAGCTGAGAGCAGAATTCATCCTGCTTGTCTGTAACTATAGACATCGGTCTTGTCAACAGACGGTGGACAGTGACTTGCTGAGAAGGAGGACACTTAATGGCCATTACGTTAGAGCAATCTTTAAAGTACATTTTTGGTAATGAAAGTATATTACCCTTTTGATGATGGTTACATTGGCAATTTAATCAACTTAAGTTTGTTGAAACAATAGTGACCATTTCATGTACACAAGTAAGCATTTATTTCTCAAACACCACACACTGAGAAGGAATTATGTACAAACTTTGTAATAAATATATTAAAAATATGACATTTTGTTTGAATGCCATGAGTATGAAGCCACTGGGCCACTTTTGTTTTACATATTTGAGTGTGTGAAAGGAAAAAGTGATTTCAAAGTCACCATGAATAGTGATGAGCGGACTCGCAGATAACCCAGACCGGCCGGTCCCGGTTATCTGGTTTTTAAAATCTGGTTCTGGGCAGGTCCCCATATACGTCTATGGGGACCATAATCCGGCGATTAGATGTTGGTAGAAGGGATAGGGGGATAGGAGCAAGCGCGCTGTACCTACCAAGGATCCGTAGAGGCTGTAAATTGCTTCCTTGTTGCCCATTCACTTTCGGGGCTGCATATTAGCCTTCATTGCATATGCACTGCTTTCCCCGCCCACTTGCATCTGTGATTGGTTGCAGTCAAATGCACCCCCAGCCTGAGTGACAGCATGTCTGACGCTTCCAATCATAGGCACTGTCTGGGGGTCTATTGTACAGTAAAAATAAATAAAAAAAATTGGTGTAATGTTCCCCATATTATGATACCAGCACAGATAAAGCTCATGGTTACAGGCTGCTGCTCCCAGCTGTGCGCTTATCTTGGCTGTGTATCAAAATAAGAAGAACCGCATGTGGGGTTTTTTTTTTAATTATTTAAATAAATAATTTAAAAAAAACGACGTGCGGTCCCCCAATTTTGATACCCAGCCTGACAGCTGGGGGCTGGTATTTTCAGGCTGGGGAGACTGATGCTTATTGGGCCACCCCCCTCAGCCTAAAAATAGCAGACTGCATCTGCCCAGAATTTACCTGGCTCTTCCCGATTGCCACCACACCAGAGCAATCTGGGTAATATAAGAGGTTAATGGCAGCCCACGGCTGCCACTAAGCCCTAGATTAGCAATGGTCAAAGTAAATAAACACAAACACCGAAAAAATCCTTTATTTGAAATAAAATACAAAAAAAGTCTTTCACCACTTTATTAGCCCCAAAACAACCCTGCAGGTCCGACGTAATCCACACGAGATCTCATGACAATTCCAGCACTGCTACATCTGAACTGAGAGTGCGCGATCATGGAACATGACTGCTTGCTGTGAGATCCAGGTGGAGAATGAATGAGCCACAGCAATGAGTGGTGAGGTCACTCAGGTTATTTACGGTCACAGCTGGAGTCCTCCACCTTTGACCGCAGGTAACCTGACCTCATAGATGATCTCATTAAACTCAGTGAACTCACTTGCATCTCCTGGCAGAAAACCACTTTTTTTTTTTGCCAAGAGATGCAGATTTGGTGCTGAAATGTTTACACTATACTGCTGCACCCATTCAACAGCTAATGGCAAAAAAAAAAATCGCATCACTACTATATCATACCGCATGCCGTTTTGATGCGTTTTGTTGCCAGGTGGTATAGATTGGGTGCATGAATATGGTGTAAAAATTTCATCACCAAATTTGCATCTCTTGGCCCAAAAATACGTTTTTTTTCTGCCAGGAGGTGCAAATTTGGTGCTGGAAAGTGTGTACCAGATTTCAGCACCAAATTTGCCTCTCCTGGCAAAAACTGCACCAAAATGGCATCAACTTTTTTCTGTGCATTTTTTAGGCCAAGAAATGTAAATTTGGTGATGAAATTTTTATACCATATTTATGCACCCAATCTACGTCTCCTGGCAAAAAAAAAAACACATAAAAACCACATGCAGTAAGATGTGTTAGTGATGTGTGATTTTTTTTGCCAGAAGGTCTAAATTGCGTGCAAGAATGTAGTGTAAAAATTTCAGCACCAAATCTACATCTCTTGGCAAAAAAAAATCGGTTTTCGGCCAAGAGATGCAGGTCTCACCTGAGGGGAGGTTACTGAAATTACTGAGGTAACCTGAGGTCAGGTTACCTGTGGTCACGCTGGAGGACTCTGGGAACGTTCAGCTGTGACCGCAAATCACCGGAGTGACGTTACCGCTAATTGCACGGCTCAGTCTAAGCCTCAAGTTACAGTGTGAGCTCATGTTCCATGATCGTGCGCTATGATTCAGACATGTACCAGAGCTAGAATCGTCGTGTGACATCGTGTGGATTACGTCGAACCTACAGGGGTGTTTTGGGGGTTAATAAAGTGGTAAAAGAGGGGTTTTTTTGTACTTTATTTGAAATAAAGGATTTTTTTGGTGTTTGTGTTATTTGCTTTCACTTAAGATTAGTAATGGGGAGGTCTCATAGACCCTCTCAATTACTAATCTAGAGCTTAGTGGCAGCTGTGGGCTGTTATTAACCCCTTATTACCCCAATTGACACTGCACCAGGGCAACTGGGAAGAGCCGGGTAAAGTTCCAGGACTGTCGCATCTAATGGATGCTACAACTCTGGGAGGCTGCAGTCTGCTATTTTTAGGCTGGGGGGTGGGCCAATAAGTATGGGTTTCCCCAGCCTAAGAATACCAGCCCCCAGCTGTCGAGCTTTATCTTGGCTGGGTATAAAAATTGGGGGGGACCGCAAACTGTTTTTTTAAATTATTCAAATAATTAAAAAAAAAGTTGCATGCAGTTCCTTCTATTTTGATACACAGCCAAGATAAGCACACAGCTGGGGGCTGCAGCCTTTAGCCGTGTGCTTTATCTGTAATGGGTATCACAATATGGAGGACCGTATGCCAAATATATTATTTATTTTTAGTGTACGATATAGATACGTAGACAGCGCCTGTGATTGGTTGCAGGCAGATGCTGTCACACAGGTTGGGGGCACATCTCACTGCAACCAATCACAGATGCCAGTGGGAGGAGAAAGCAGTGAATATGCAGTGAAGGTAATGAGCTGCCTGGGTAGTTGTTGTAGTAGCTACAGCTGTGCTGAAGCCTCGATAAGTATGAAGCGCTTGCTTCATACTTGTTTTGTTTAATTTTCCTTTACTTTTTATTTTTTTGTTTCCTGAGTTGCCAGATCTGGATCAACACACGTAATCCCAGGCCCGGGCCCGGCACTTGGGTAAGTTTGAACCCGTGCGGTTCCGGTCTTTTACAGTCCGGATCCGCCCATCACTAACCATGAGCAAAACCCAATTGCTAACATTTTATACCAGTTACTTAGAAAATTAGGAGAAAACAAGGCCAGGAAACGTTTTTAGGCTATGACAGATTAATCAATAGTGTGTGTTCCCGATGATGGATCTGGCTTGTCCTGCCATGGGGATAAGACAGGTGCATCGATCGTACAATTTAATAGTATTAAACTCTTAATATTTTAATTTCATATTTTTTTTTTTTACTTTTCATAGCCAGGACTTCTTAGTTTTGGCTATTTTAGCTTTATTACTGTGCTTAATATCTGGACTTGAGGTAGTATCATCATTATCTTCATTAGTGAATGATATTGTACTTGTTGGTGGAGAAGATAGAAAACCGATCTTTTCTGGAGAAAGACTTGAAGATGTCTTCAGGACAAAACGTTTTTGTATAGTGTCTTTAAGATGGATAAGTAAGGTGTTTTGTTCTGGGTGCAGCACCCTAAGGCTCTTCTTCTTTTTGCTCTTGAACTCAAAACAGCTGTTACAGGCAAATGCTAGTATCCGAAACACATACAACCACCCCAAGTAATGCAACTCGACAATATTCAGGGTAAAACACCCCAGTCCAACTCCAAACATAAAGTTAAGAAAGACAGTCTTCTCAGTAGCTCTGGAGACAAAGCAATCAGTCTTGGTAGGACAAGGGTAGGTAATGCACTGGAAAAGATGGGGTACTTCAAAACCATAAAGATAGTATTGTCCAACTAAGAACGCCATTTCCATAACTGACCTGAGGACCACATGAACAATGTAAATGATATGCATCTTGTCAAACACTGGAATAGCACCTTGGATGGGATCATTAGAAATTTTTGGTATAAGGAGGTCTTCTTTCCTGGATATATCTTTAACTTCTATACTTTCATCTGCTTTTACATTAGTTAGTGCATTTTCTCCAATTGATAAGCTTTGAAGAAGTTCTGTAATATAGGCTCTTTCCAGTTCAGTTTTCTCATCTTTAGCAATTTTATGGAGGACATAGATGATGTAGAAGATGGAAGGTGTGGACACCAGGACAATTTGAAATATCCAGAACCTAAGATGTGAGACCGGGGCAAAGCTATCATAACATACATTGTTGCAGCCTGGTTGTAGAGTATTGCAAGTAAATTTAGACTGTTCATCTCCGTACATGGCGTCACCCACCAGTGTTACTAAGAGAATTCTGAAAATGAGTAGCATCGTCAGCCATATTTTCCCAATTACTGTTGAATGGTTCTGGACCTCTGTTAAAAGACGCCCTAAAATCGACCAGTCGCCCATTTTTCAACCTGGATAGTAAGGAATGACAGAATATTAATTGGAATGTGCACATATTTTCTTTCTAGAAATCAAGATAATGTCAACTGGAGATAATTTCAAGTCAATATAAAAAACAGAGAGAGGAAGAATGCTCCAATGTAGTTGATAGAGATGAGCGCACCTGTGAAAGTTTGGTTCAGCGGGTTCAGCAGGAATTTTGCTAAAGTTCGGTTTGGGACTCGGATTTGACCTGAACTCCAATGGAATTCACTAATTGGTCGGTCAGTTCACATTTCCGCACGTTGCAGATTTAATGCAGAAATTTTCTACATCAAATCTGAACTTTCTTGTAGGAAAACGCATCAAAAAACGCATTTGTTTTTTTGCCATGCGTTGTTATTAATAAAGTCAATGGGTAGAAATGCTAAAAAAAATGCAGAATAATTGCACCAACAATTAACATGCTACAGATGATTTTCTGAACCAAATCTGCAAGGCAAAAATAAGCAATACGTGCACAGGACTTTAGAATTCTCATTGACTTTGCTGGCATAAGGATAGGCATGTAGGTTTGTGACAAATCAGCACCAAATCTGCATAAAATAACGCATCAAAAAAGCACTGGGCACACACAGCCTTAGGGGTACTTCTCACATAGTGAGATCACTAGCAAGATCGCTGCTGAGTCACAGGTTTTGTGACGCACCAGTGACCTCATCAGCGATCTCGCTGTGTGTGACACTAAGCAGTGACCTGGCCCCTGCTGTGAAATCACTGATCGTTACACACTGTTCTGGTTCATTTTTTGCTCGTTAGTCTCCTGCTGTGCAGCACACATCGGCATGTTTGACGGCGGGAGACCAATGAGCACCGACTCTGTGTAAGCAGCTTAAGCTGGTAACCAGGGTAAATATCGGGAAACTAAGCAAAGCGCTTTGCTTAGGAACCCGATGTGTACCCTAGCTACGTATACAGGGAGCCAGCGCTTGCAGCCTGTAAGCGGTGTACGCTGGTAAACAGGGTAAATATCAGATAACTAAGCAAAGCACTTTGCTTGGTTACCCGATATTTACCCTGGTTACCAGCGTACACCTTTTAGCGCTGGCTCCCTGCATACGTAGCCAGGGTAAATATCGGGTAACTAAGCAAAGTGCTTTGCTTAGTAACCCAATGTGTACCCTAGCTACATGTGCAGGGAGCCAGCGCTAAGCGGTGTACGCTGGTAACCAGGGTAAATATCGGGTAACTAAGCAAAGTGCTTTGCTTGGTTACACAATATTTACCCTTGTTACCAAGCGCAGCATCGATTACACGAGTCGCTGGTGGCTGGTCACTGGTCGCTGGTGAGATCTGCTTGATTGACAACTCACCAGCGGCCATGTTGCGACGCACCAGCGATCCTGACCAGGTCATATCGTGGTCGTAATCGCGGGTACATCGTTTAGTGAGAAGATACCCTTAAACTGGCCATACAGATTAGATGGCTATTGGCTGAATGAAGCTTTGTGTAACAGCATCTTGGACAGCTCTCCTATATACAGGAGCGCTCGCTCGGTGACATCTTATCTTCAGGAGCACAAAGTGATTTGCAGTCCGTAATTCGTTGTGCCCGATCGACATTTCCCGTAATCAGGTGTCCGGGACCGCCATACACATTAGACTGTCGGCTGAATCCATCGATATCGCCGGGATCAGGCAACATTAGTCTAATGCGTATTGAATCTTGTTTCCGTACAGTTTGTAAACATATTCTGAACTAGACATTCTCAAAGCTGAAGATTTTGCTTTAATGTATCTAGTCAATATACAATCATCTGTATATAAACAGCCGGACCTGCCTATATTAGCAACGTTTAAGCAGCGATAAGCTTTAGGATGCATGGATGCAATGCATGATAAAATGAAATGAAATAGTCGTGCAATCATCGCTTGTCTGATCAATATTACAGCTACATACCTACTTCATGCATCTAATAATGGCCTGATATACTTTGGTCATACATTTTGGTCACAAGTCAGACATACGGGAATTGGAGTAGTAAACACTTAGTATAGCTGATGAACAATATACCGGGACAAGAATAATCCAACTTTCCTGCATAATACGTCATTAAGGGAACCCTAACCCCCTAACCCTAATCTTTATCCTAACTAGGGAACGTCAAGCAGCGATATTTATATTTACCAACAAGTACCAAATTTATGGTCATTCTCAGACTACATTATTGATATACTGTATCTCCAGACTAAAAACTATCCGTAAATCAGGAAGAGGCCAGGACTGCATGTGTAGCACAACATGAAGATTGTGACAGGGGCGTAACTACTGCGGTCGCAACGGTCGCCATTGCGACCGGGCCTGGCAGGTTAGGGGCCCGGTGATGGCCGCCCAGTAGAAAAACAGCGGTTCCGCTCTGTGACAGAGAAGCTGCACTGTAACTATACAGTACTAGCTCACAATACAAGTGGCCGGCAGCGCTGGACTCCACCGCCTTCAGCCTCTTGCTACCTGTGACCTCGGGCTGACTCTGCCTGCCTCGTCATCTACTCTCCTACAGAGTGTGGAGACAGTGACTGCTGTGACTGTGGATGCATGTCATGTCAGCAGTCGTAGGAGATGAAGAATCAGGTCAGGACTGGCGGCTGCAGACAGTGTGGTCTGAGTGGCAGACAGTGGCCGACACAGTCACAAAGTTTGTGACTTGTGAGGAACAGCCTCTGCTGCCTCCCCCTCCCACTAGCTCTAGTCAGTGACCCGATGTAGACACTTTATAATGTGCAGGCAGCCATGTGCTGGACAGGGTTAACAGTAAGCTATAATGCAGAAGAGTGCGTCTGGCCCTTTTTGCATTATATCTTTATAATTCACCAAGCTGCCAGTGCCTGGAACATTTTAGAATCTCTTTGGATGGGGGATAAGGGACTGCGGCTGATCTATAAGTTGGTAGAGGTCACCATCCCACAGAATCAGTGCCATGCAATGAATGTGAGCAGTGGGGGAAGCATTTTGAGCAGTTTGTTGAAGGCAGCCAGGTCCTTTGCACTAACTATGGCTAAATTACTGTGCACTGCTGAGTGTTAATACACTGTAAGGGCTCATGCGCACATTGCGTAATTGCATGCATTTACGCTGCGTATTGCACTGCAGCGTAAATGCATGCGTCCTGCATCCCCTGCACAATCTATGAAGATTGTGCATGAGACGTGCGCACGTTGCTTATATGAACGCTAAAATTTGGACCCAAATCCATGCGTTCATAAAAACAGCATGTCAATTATTCCGTGCGCTTTGGATGCAGCTCCCACTCTGTCTATGGTGGGAGCAGCAGCCATAGCGCATGATATCGGCATTTTTAAACAAAAAAACTGCATCCATTACGCAGTGTTTCTGCAGCGATTTGAAGCGCACATGTGCTGTCAAATCGCTGCAGAAAATTCAGTAGTTACGTGCGCATGAGCCCTAACGCTATGTGCACAACATGGAGATTTGATTGCAGAAATTTCTGTACCAAGTCTGCATCTACTAGCAGGAGAAATGCTGCAGCAAAACAAGGGTTCTTGCCATAATTTGATGCATTATATTTATTTTTGCTTGTGTTTTCTTTTTTTCATTACTTTTAATGGGGAAAATGCAGCAAAAACACAGAAAGAATTGACATGCTGCAGTTTTTTTTCTACAACCAAATCTGCAAGGAAAAGATCCTGAATATGTTCACAATACTTTAGGATTCTCATTTTCGCTTTGTAAGACGCACTTTTTTTCCCCTCAAAACTGGCGGTAAAATGGGGGTGCATCTTACAAAACAGATATGGCTTATGAAGGCAACAGTGGTCGAGCGGGCTCATAGAAGACAGGCTCACAGGACGCACTCGGGGGTGTCATGGTGGGCAGCTTTGATCTGCGGGCAGGCGGGCTGCGAGGGTGTCTCAGCGGCAGGTGCATTGAGCTGACTGCTGGCTCAATTGAAGAGCCCACGGTTCACAAGATGAACTTCAAGAAAATGTCTACAGAAGCGGCGCTTGCGCAGATTGACGTGATGGACATCAAGAAAATGGCCATGGAGTCCTATCTGTGCATGCGCCGCCTCCACAGTCATTTTCTTGAAGTCCATCTCGTCAAACACGGGGGATTCAATAAAGCCAGCAGTCAGCTCAATGCACTTGCTGCTGAAACACCTCCACAGACTGCCCGCCACCAAGACACCCTGTGTTGTGAGACCTCCGCAGACCTCCCCGCCTACAGATCAATGGGGGCCGCTGCAATACCCCCGAGCGCATTCTGTGACTATGCTCCACCACCACCGCCCTAGTAAGCCATACCTGGGGGATTCGAATATGCCCGTCACTACACATGGGGAGGCTGGCTGCATTATCTGTGGAGGCCTGGGGAGGCTGGCTGCATTATTATACGTGGAGGCCTTTGGAGGCTGGCTGCATTATTATACGTGGAGGCCTGGGGAGGCTGGCTGCATTATTACACCTGGAGGCCCGGGGAGGCTGGCTGCATTATTATACATGGAGGCCCGGGGAGGCTGGCTGCATTATTATACATGGAGGCCTGGGGAGGCTGGCTGCATTATTATTCATGGAGGCCCGGGGAGGCTGGCTGTATTATTATACATGGAGGCCCGGAGAGGCTGGCTGAATTATTATACATCAAGGCCCGGGGAGGCTGGCTGCATTATTATTCATGGAGGCCCGGGCAGGCTGGCTGCATTATTATACATTGAGGCCTGGGGAGGCTGGCTGCATTATTATACATGGAGGCCTTGGGGAGGCTGACTGCATTATTATACATGGAGGCCTGGGGAGGCTGGCTGCATTATTATACATTAAGGCCTTCAGAGGCTGGCTGCATTATTATACATGGAGGCCTGGGGAGGCTGGCTGCATTATTATACATGGAGGCCTAGGGAGGCTGGCTTCATTATTATACATGGAGGCCTAGGGAGGCTGGCTGCATTATTATACATGGAGGCCTAGGGAGGCTGGCTGCATTATTATACATGGAGGCCTAGGGAGGCTGGCTGCATTATTATACATGGAGGAGTATGGGGCTGCATAATACAAAATGAAGGACATCTTATACATGGAATATAGGGGTGCATTATACATGGAGGAGTATGGGGCTGCATAATACAATATGAAGTTTTATAGGGTTGCGTTATAATACATATAGGACTATGGGGGCTACATTATACATGGACTATGGCGCGCATTATAAAACATGGAGCACTATGTGGTGTAGTATAATATATGGAGGACTATGAGGTGAATTATAATACATGGAGAACTAGGAGAAATTCATTATAATTGGAGGGCTATGAGGTCTAATTTATACATTGAGAACTATGTGGGTGCGTTATAAAACATGGAGGACTATGTGATGCAGTATAATATATGGAGGACTATGGGGTGAATTATAATACATAGAGAACTATGAGAAATGCATTATACATGGAGAACTATAGAGCTGCATTCTAATATATGAAGGGTTATGTGGGACCCATTATACTATATGGAAGGCTATGTGTGGGCCATTATAGTATTTGGAGAACTATATACAAGGGGGGACAAAGATACAAGCAGGGGATGGGAACGTTTTGTGCTGAGGGAAAAAGGCTCTTTTCCTCAGCACCCAGCTTTCCCATGCTTTGCTATACATCTTCTCTCAGCACCCAGCTTTCCTATGCTCTGATACGGGAAATCTAGGTGCTGAGGGAAAGATGTATAGCAGAGCATGAGGAAGCTGGGTGCCAAGGACAAGATGGATATCAGAACATAGGAAAGCTGGGTGCTGATAGAGGGATTTCAGATCATGGGAAACCTGGGTGCTGTGGGTAAAAGCCAAGTGTCAACGTCATTATCTCGTAACCCGAGTGTCAGTGTCATTATCCCGTACCATAAGTGTCGGTGTACGTAGTGGAGGGGGGGGCCCCAAGTCTGAACTTTGCACCGGGGCCCATCAAACTCTAGTTACGCCCCTGGATTGTGATATTGTATTACACCATTACATTTAATGAAACTCACTGGGGTCGTGTTGTGACCTGTGAGTTAATGCAGCGTTCCTCAGCTCCAGTCCTCAAGGCCCACCAGCAGTGCATATTTTCAGGATTTCCTGAGCATTGCGCAGGTGTTGAAATCCTCACCTGTGCAGGTGAATAAATAAATCATCTGTGCAATACTGAGGGAATTCTGAAAACATGTCCTGTTGGTGGGCCTTGAGGACTGGCGGTGAAGAACACTGACTTAATGGACCCCTGATGTGACATTTTTTTTATTCAAAGCTGCTGGGTTTGTGGTTGCATGTTGTAAGTGACTTTTCCCCTTAAATGTCAATGTAAATCATCTGTAAAAGTCGCACAAATGTTTCTGGTATAGCAGATTTTCTGAGATTTACTGTTATTCAGCACAGTTCCCTTATGTTATCTGGACTCTTAAAAGGGAACCTGTCACTAGATTTGTCCCCTGGAAGTTGCAGCCACCAACAGCTCTTATAAACAGCATTTAGAATTCCATATATTAAAGCCCAGGCCGCTCTGTATAACGTAGAAAAGACCTTTATTTATCTCACCTGTAGGGCGGTCGGGTCCAATGGGCACCGCTGGTCTTGGTCCGGTGCCTTCTCTCTTTGTTCCATTGCCGTCCTCCTTCCCAGCTCCATGTGAATGACGCGTCCTATGTCATGCACATAGAGGCATCAATTGCTCTCTTGTGCATGCTCACTTTGATCTGTCCTGCTGAAGACAGAGCAAAGTATTGCAATGCGCAGGCGCGGGAAAAGGTGAAAAACTGTCTGCGCACGCGCAGTAAAATAGTTTGATCTGCCCCCGGCAGGGCAAAGAAAAGTGTGCATACGCAGGAGCGCAATGGAGGACACTGTATGGTTGACGTAGGATGTGTCATCCACAAAGAGCAGGGAAGGAGGACAGTCATGGAAGGAAGAGAGGAGGCGCCGGACTGAGACCAGCAACACCCATCACCACCAAGTGAGTATTCAAAGCAAGAAGGCCTGCGGAGACACCATCACATGTTTCTCAACGCTGGCAGGTTACTAGCCAGGTCTTTCACCGGGAAGGAACAACCACGGGAAGGGCAGTCTCCAGTCAAGGAGACCACCTATGCCAAACATGGTATCCATCCACAGACAGCCGTTTCGGGGTATCACTGAATTACTAGAATCACTGCGTTGAGAAACACGTGATGGTGTCTCCGCAGTGGTGGATGTTGATCTCCCTAAGGTCAACCATCCTTGCTCACACCAAGTGAGTATAAGGTGAGCTTCACATCAGTGGTATTCTGCTGCAATGCTGGATCCTGCACAAATGCGTTTCACTTCAATGCATTTCTTATGGACTTGCGGCAAGTTTCAGTCACATGCGGTTGCGTGCGTGCGTCATACACAACCGCATGTAACCGGAACTTGCCGCAAGTCCATAGGAAATGCATTGAAGTGAAACGCATTTGTGCTGGGTCCGGCATTGCGGCAGAATACAGCTGATGTGAAGCCCGCCTAATAAAGGTCTTTTTTTATGGTATATAGCGCAGCCTGGGCTCTTACTGTATATACAGTATTCTAGAATGCTGTATATAAGGGATCACTGGTGGTGGCCACAGCTCATGAGGGAAAAACCTGGTGACAGGTTCCCTTTAATAAAAATATTGTATGAACATATAATAAATATGAATGACACTAATGGAGTTTTTTTTTTTAATTTTTAAAGACAAAACCAAAGTTTGTTACAATGCACTTTGGACTTTGGTCTATGGTATATTTGAGTTAGAGAGGGTTGTTTGTTTTTTTTTTACTACCTAAAATTAGAATCAACCTTCACACTTCATCCTATTCTTTAAAGGGAACCTGTCATCAGAAATTTAGCTTGAAACCTAAAAGTTTCTTCCTCTGCAGCTCGTGGGCTGCATTCTAGGAAGGTTCCTATATTTTTTGTGGCCCCTTTTAAACCAAATTAAATACTTTATAAACTTGTACCTTTTGCTATGTAAATTTTGTAAATCGTCCATGGGGGCGGGCTCTCTGGTGACCGTTGCTGTTCCTCCAGCACATTGACGCCGCCCCCCCACGCTCCATTTCATCCATCAGGACGCCGGCAACTGCGCCCGCGGTGCCGCCCACGCCAGGATCGCTGGTGACGTGTGTCACAGGCACGAGTTATGGGCGGCGCTGTGATTGCATCGCAAGTGCCCGCCCATAATCTCGTGGACGCGCTTTCCCCCACTGCCTCCAGCGTTCTGCGCAAGTGCACGCTGGCCAAATGACCCGACGTAACCTCCTTCCCATCTTACCCTGCAGCAGGGCAAGATGGGAAAGAGGTGACGTCGGGTGATCTGGCCAGCAAGCGCTTGCGCAGAACGCTGGAGGAAGAGGGGAAAGTGCGGTCACGAGGTTATGGGCGGTACTTGCTGATGACACTCACAGCGCCGCCCATAACCTCGTGCCTGCGCAAAACGTCACCAGCGGTCACACGTGCACACAGTGCACAGTACCGCTACAGTCGCACAGCGCATGCGCGGGACCACGGGCGCCCAGGGGCGGCGTCCTGAGATATGAAATTCAGCGTTGGGGGGCGGCGTAAATCTGCTGGAGGAACAGCAACGGTCACCAGAGAGCCCGCCCCCATGGACGATTTACAAAATTTACATAGCAAAAGGTACAAGTTTATAAAGTATTTAATTTGGTTTAAAAGGGGCCACAAAAAGTACAGGAACCTTGCTAGAATGCAGCCCAGGAGCTGCAGAGGGGGGAACTTTTAGGTTTAAAGCAAAATTTCTGATGACAGGTTCCCTTTAAAGTCTGTCCTACGGTTGAGAATTTGTTCTCTTTTGTTTTACATAATGTTGTAGTCCTCTCTTTAAAATGCTGGGGAAAATGAGTGCTACAATAGAAAAAGAAATACACAAAAAAATAATTTTTAAGTATTTAAAAACTGAAAACGTTTGTGTGAAGAATTTCTAAATAATAGGAAGGCTTCCTGATGCTTTGTCCCTGTATGTAAGTGTGTTATGTTTTCACCCTCCTGAATGCAGACAATATGCTGAAGGGTGATGAATGTCAGACTCACCGTCCTGTGCGTGTGCTGGTGAATGGAAGGCTCACCGGTGACCGTCACATCGTGGGGCTCCAGGTTAGTTCGGTCTCCGTATGCCGGACTGTCCTCTAGGCCACTGTGTGGAGAATAGGCTGACAGCACACATCCAAATTGTTTAGCACACATGCTCATTGTACACTATGGGAGGACAAAAAAGGTTTAATTTACAGTGAGGGACATAGACACAAGTGTGACATGGGGTCATTACCTCTTTTGCAGCTATTCTGCAATTCAGCACAACAGAACATGCCAGAAAAAGGCAAAGAAAAGAAATGGATGCGTTATTTGCCTGAGACCTAACACAGGATCTGAGGTACAGGTATTGGGGCAGGCCAGGGCCAATTTTAGACAAAGTGAGGCCCTGAGCAAAGGATTAAAGTGGGGCCCTAAATGCTCACATATTGCACCATCACACTCAAACATAAGCTATGTGCGCACGCTGCGTTCTACCTTGACAAATAAACGGCAGCGTTTTGACAACTGTAAACACTGCGTTTGACAAAAAAATGCATCCAAAATGCATGCGTTTTCAATACATTTGGCATTCATTTTAGATGCTTTTGTGACAGTGTGGTCCCACTCGGCTCTGTTACATCCTCATAGAGCAAGGCTGGCTGCGAGACAGAATGAACTTGGATGAACTTCACCCGACTTTATTGTCATCGCGTGGCTCTGTCTGTGTGTGCTGCAGCCTGATTTGCGGTCACCGGCGAATGACTCACTAATGACCACAAATTCCCTGAGTGACTGAAGTGAGCCGCGCGATCAGAGGTGCCATCACTCAGGTTACCTGCGGCCAGCTGGAGTCCTCCACCCGATCACCGCAAATCACCCGAGGGCACTGCTGATCACTTCAAACACGCAGGCGACTTGCTGTCACAGTTGGAGGATCCAGCGGTGGCCGCAAGTAACCTGAGTGACGTCACCGCTGATAGCGCGACTCACTTCAGTTGCTGTGTGGAACTGACAGAGAGCGGTCGTGATCTTTGGCCGCTCCTGTCAGCTTCCGATGTAGCAGAGCTGAAAGCGTCGTGGGACCTTGTGTGGATAACGTCAGACCTGAAGGACTGTTTGGGGATTAATAAAGTGGTGAAAGAGGGTGTTTTATTTTTTTTTTTTTGTCTTTTATTCCAAATAAAGGATTTTTTGGTTGTACAGTTATGGCCAAAAGTTTTGAGAATGACACAAAAATAATTTTTTCACATGATCTGTTGCCCTCTGGTTTTTAATTGTGTTTGTCCTGATGTTTTCATCACATACAGAAATATAATTGCAATCATATTATTATGAGTGCCAAAAGGTTATATTGACAGTTAGAATGAGTTAATGCAGCAAGTCAATATTTGCAGTGTTGACCCTTCTTCTTCAGGACCTCTGCAATTCTCCCTGGCATGCTCTCAATCAACTTCTGGACCAAATCCTGACTGATAGCTGTCCATTCTTGCATAAGCAATGCTTGCATTTTGCCAGAATTTGTTGGTTTTTGTTTGTCCACCCGTCTCTTGATGATTGCCCACAAGTTCTCAATGGGATTAAGATCTGGGGAGTTTCCAGGCCATGGACCCAAAATCTCTATAATTTGTTCCATGAGCCATTTAGTGATCACCTTTCCTTTATGTCAAGGTGCTCCATCATGCTGGAAAAGGCATTGTTGGGTGCCAAACTGCTCTTGGACAGTTGGGAGAAGTTGCTCTTGGAGGACATTCTGGTACCATTCTTTATTCATGGCTGTGTTTTTAGGCAAGACTGTGAGTGAGCCGATTCCCTTGGCTGAGAAGCAACCCCACACATGAATCGTTTCAGGATGCTTAACAGTTGGCATGAGACAAGACTGGTGCTAGCGCTCACCTCTTCTTCTCCTAATAAGCTGTTTTCCAGATGTCCCAAACAATCGAAAAGGGGATTCATCTGAGAAAATGACTTTACCCCAGTCCTCAGCAGTCCACTCCCTGTACCTTTTGCAGAATATCAGTCGGTCCCTGATGTTTTTTCTGGAGAGAAGTGGCTTCTTTGCTGCCCTCCTTGAAACCAGGCCTTGCTCAAAGAGTCTCCGCCTCACAGTGCGTGCAGAAGCACTCACATCAGCCTGCTGCCATTGCTGAGCTAGCTCGGCACTGCTGGTAGTCCGATCCCGCAGCTGAAACAGTTTTAAGATACGGTCCTGGCGTTTGCTGGTCCTTCTTGGGCGCCCTGGAGCCATTTTGGCAACAATGGAAGCTGTCTCCTTGAAGTTCTTGATGATGCGATAGATTTGTTGACTGAGGTGCAATCTTTGTAGCTGCGATACTCTTCCCTGTTAGGCCATTTTTGTGCAGAGCAATGATGGCTGCACGTGTTTGTTTAGAGATAACTATGGTTAATTGAAGAGAAGCAATGATACCAAGCACCAGCCTCCTTTTAAAGTGTCCAGTGGTGTCATTCTTACTTAATCATGACTGATTGATCGCCAGCCCTGTCCTCATCAACACCCACACCTGTGTTAATGGAACAATCACTAAACCAATGTTAGCTGCTCCTTTTAAGGCAGGAATGCAATGATGTTGAAATGTGTTTTGGGGGTTAAAGTTCATTTTCTTAGCCAATATTGACTTTGCAAGTAATTTCTGTTAAGCTGATCACTCTTTATGACATTCTGGAGTATATGCAAATTGCCATTAGAAAAACGTAAGCAGTAGACTTTGTAAAAATTAATATTTGTAGCATTCTCAAAACTTTTGGCCATGACTGTATGTGTTTATCTACTTTAACCTACAGATTAATCATGGGGGATGTCTCATAGATACCTGACATGATTAACCTAGGACTTAGTGGCAGCTATGGGCTGCCATTAACTCTTTATTACCCCGATTGCCACCGCACCAGGGCAATTCGGGATAGGTCAGGTAGAGTCCTGGGACTGTTGCATCTAATGGATGCGGAAATTTCGGGCAGCTGCTGGCTGATATTTTTAGGCTGGGGGGGCACCCCATAACGTGGTGCTCCACATCCTGAGAATACCAGCCTTCAGCTGTGTGGCACCTTGGCTAGTATCAAAATTGGGGGGACTGCACATCGTTTTTTTTTTTTAATTTATTTTACTGCACGATATAGACCCGCCCACTGGCTGCTGTGATTGGTTGCAGTGAGACAGATGTGACTCAGCGTGGGGGCTCGTCTGAATGCAACCAATCATAGGCGCCGGTGGGTGGGGGAAGCAGTGAATACGAGATGGAATAATGAGCGGCTGGCATTTTCAAAAGCAGGAGAAGCCGCCGGAGCTTTGTGACAGCCGTGCAGCGCGCACCGGTGATCGGTGAGTATGAGAGAGGGAGAGAGACCGACCGACAGAGAGAGAGACCAATATGGACAGAGAGAGACCGAAAGACCTGCTTTTTGTTTGTCAAAAAAGCATGCAGAACGCAACAAAAATGCAGTGCGTTGCGTTTTGACCCACCTCATTGATTTCAATGGGTGGAAAATGCAACCAAAACGCACAAAAGAAGTGACATGCTGCTTTTTTAAACGCATCGATTTTGTCAAATATTTGGCATCCAAAACGCTGCGTGTAAAAAAGCAACATGCGAATGGAATTTGCTTAATTCTCATAGACTTTGCGACGAAGAATGCATGCATCTACGCTGCAGTTTAAAATGCAGCCAAAACGCATGAAAAATGCACTCGTGCGCACACAGCCCTAGCTTGCATTTACACGTGCTGAGTTCAGACTGTTAAACAAGTGAGACAATATTGAAGTTGTTCAGCGCTTATTTCCCGGCCTCCTTAGGCTACATACGCACGCTGCGTTTCTTGGTGCGTTTTTGCTGCGTTTTTTTGGTGCAGCTTGTCAGAACTTTCTGACATTTGACTTCCCAGCAAAGTCTATGAGAAGTCAGATTTGCTATGCGCACGTTGCAGTTTATTTGTCAGCGTTTTATTTGTCAAGACTTTGTGACAAAAAAAATCCAGCATGTTCATTCTTCCTTCGTTTTTGTCAACATTTGTCACAAAAACGCATGTTGTAAAAAAACGCACCGAAAACGCACCTACAATTACAAGCATTTTTTGTGACATTTCCAGGCTCTCTCTGACAACGGGCAGTTTGGCCGCAGTTTTGGCTGCAGTTTGTGAACACAAAAAGAGGGCCACCATCAGGGTATTACAACCATGGCTGGTGTAGGTGGGCCGGTGAAAAGGGGGGCCGACCGGGCCCGGGGTAATTACTTAGCTTTGTTAAGCCCCGGGCAGGCTGGGCCCCACACTTCACCGAGCCCCAGTACAGCCGCAGCAGAGGGGCTCAGCACATAGATTCATGGGCATTTCATTCCAATTAGCCATGTGCTGCAACTACACAGGACAACTAGAGGAGGGCCAGGCACTGCAATACATAGTATGGGATCTAACTGACTCACTAGGAAACTGGTGAATGCCGCCGATGTGCCCGGGAACCAGTAGAGACCCTTTCTATGGAAAGCTCACCTGCAGGACACTCCGCCCCTCCCACGGCTGAGAGCGCGGGAAAGAAGATGCCGGCACTCACCACTCAGGAGAGGATGGAGGCCGCAGCCAGAGAAGCTGATTCCTGCAGGAGAGGAGGGCAGAGCTGAGGGACAGCAGGAAGATGGAGGCCGCAGCCAGAGGAGCTGATTCCTGCAGAGATGAAGGGCAGCATAAAGATGGAGGCCTCACATCCACAGCAGGAGAGAAAGCCCAGGACAAACTCCATGGGTCAGCAAGAAGAAACAGAGGTGGCTATATACTTGTTGGATCTGTCTGTTTATACATACATACCTATGTTGCTTGTAGTGTATATAATTTTGTATGTCTGTGCATATATAGTATATGTGTGTGTGTGTGTGTATGTGAATGTATATATGATGTGTGTAAATTCCTGTGTGTATACAATATATGTGCATAAATAGTAAATGTGCCTATGTGTATATATTGTATAGTATACAGTTAGGTCCAGAAATATTTGGACAGTGACACAAGTTTTGTTATTTTAGCTGTTTACAAAAACATGTTCAGAAATACAATTATATATATAATATGGGCTGAAAGTGCACACTCCCAGCTGCAATATGAGAGTTTTCACATCCAAATCGGAGAAAGGGTTTAGGAATCATAGCTCTGTAATGCATAGCCTCCTCTTTTTCAAGGGACCAAAAGTAATTGGACAAGGGACTCTAAGGGCTGCAATTAACTCTGAAGGCATCTCCCTCGTTAACCTGTAATCAATGAAGTAGTTAAAAGGTCTGGGGTTGATTACAGGTGTGTGGTTTTGCATTTGGAAGCTGTTGCTGTGACCAGACAACATGCGGTCTAAGGAACTCTCAATTGAGGTGAAGCAGAACATCCTGAGGCTGAAAAAAAAGAAAAAATCCATCAGAGAGATAGCAGACATGCTTGGAGTAGCAAAATCAACAGTCGGGTACATTCTGAGAAAAAAGGAATTGACTGGTGAGCTTGGGAACTCAAAAAGGCCTGGGCGTCCACGGATGACAACAGTGGTGGATGATCGCCGCATACTTTCTTTGGTGAAGAAGAACCCGTTCACAACATCAACTGAAGTCCAGAACACTCTCAGTGAAGTAGGTGTATCTGTCTCTAAGTCAACAGTAAAAAGAAGACTCCATGAAAGTAAACACAAAGGGTTCACATCTAGATGCAAACCATTCATCAATTCCAAAAATAGACAGGCCAGAGTTAAATTTGCTGAAAAACACCTCATGAAGCCAGCTCAGTTCTGGAAAAGTATTCTATGGACAGATGAGACCAAGATCAACCTGTACCAGAATGATGGGAAGAAAAAAGTTTGGAGAAGAAAGGGAACGGCACATGATCCAAGGCACACCACATCCTCTGTAAAACATGGTGGAGGCAACGTGATGGCATGGGCATGCATGGCTTTCAATGGCACTGGGTTACTTGTGTTTATTGATGACATAACAGCAGACAAGAGTAGCCGGATGAATTCTGAAGTGTACCGGGATATACTTTCAGCCCAGATTCAGCCAAATGCCGCAAAGTTGATCGGACGGCGCTTCATAGTACAGATGGACAATGACCCCAAACATACAGCCAAAGCTACCCAGGAGTTCATGAGTGCAAAAAAGTGGAACATTCTGCAATGGCCAAGTCAATCACCAGATCTTAACCCAATTGAGCATGCATTTCACTTGCTCAAATCCAGACTTAAGACGGAAAGACCCACAAACAAGTAAGACCTGAAGGCTGCGGCTGTAAAGGCCCGGAAAAGCATTAAGAAGGAGGAAACCCAGCGTTTGGTGATGTCCATGGGTTCCAGACTTAAGGCAGTGATTGCCTCCAAAGGATTCGCAACAAAATATTGAAAATAAAAATATTTTGTTTGGGTTTGGTTTATTTGTCCAATTACTTTTGACCTCCTAAAATGTGGAGTGTTTGTAAAGAAATGTGTACAATTCCTACAATTTCTATCAGATATTTTTGTTCAAACCTTCAAATTAAACGTTACAATCTGCACTTGAATTCTGTTGTAGAGGTTTCATTTCAAATCCAATGTGGTGGCATGCAGAGCCCAACTCGCGAAAATTGTGTCACTGTCCAAATATTTCTGGACCTAACTGTATGTGTATGTTCTCGTATATATGTGCATGTGTCAGTATATGTGTGTATGTTAATGTATATACGACGTGTGTATGCACCTGTTTGTATATACAGTAGTATGTGTCTGTATATATGTTTTTGTGCCTCTGTGTATATTTAGTATACTGTATGTGCATGTGTGAATACAGTATAGGTATACGTACGTGTGTGTGTATACGTGTGTATATATAATAATTCTCTGCTGTAATTTTTTTAAGCGCTTAGTCTTGTGCTAGGGAAAACAATACAAATACATTCAGGTTTAATTTTATCCTCAAAACCAGCAATTCCTCTTTGTTACTGCTTTGGTCTATGTTTACTCCGTGATGTCATGACTAAAAGACGTGACTGCTAGAGACAATCACTGAGCTCAGCCGTCACACCAAGGTAGATAGCATCCGTTCTGGAGCCCTGTGATTAGCTAAAGTGGTCACGTGTGACATCATCACTGCATCCTTTAAATATAGATGGAGCAGCAGCAGAGTGACATAACTGTACCAGGTGAAAATGAGTAACTCTGATTTTATTATTTTTCCCCAGTGCAAAATAATGAGCACAATAAAACTTAAAATGGTAAAATGGAAGACCCCAAGAGACCCAGCGTGCAGCAATGTGATGAGATCATCACTCTGCGTCCTCACCACACTGCTGCAGGTAACAGAGCGGCGGAGGTGGCAAGGACGCAGGCAGCAGCTGGCTGGGACAGATAAGTGCTCTGAGCTGAAGATGATCGCCAAGGGTTGTTGGGGGGCCCGCTGACCCCAGCCCCTGGCTTGCTTCAGCTAGATGTGTATCAAAATGCGCACATCCACCTGAAACGCATGGCCGCTCAGAGAGGACGACATGGAAAGGGAGAGTACATTTTTTTTTTCTTTTTGCAACACACATATATGCCAGGAAGAGGCCATACATACTAGGAGGACAACATATATATACAAGGAGGAGTATATACATACCAGGAGGGGCCCAGGATGGGACATATATACCAGGATGGGGACAAATAAATCTGGATGGAAACATATATACCAGGAGAGGCCCAGGATGGGAACATATATACCAGTAGGATGACATACAGTATATGCTAGGAAGAGCACAAATAAACCAGGATCGGAACATATATACTGAGAGGATATTCTACAGTGGGGCAGTGTGTGTGTGTGTCTGTGTGTGTGTGTGTGTCAGTCAATATACAGAGGGGCAGTGTGCGTGGGAGGATATAGAAAGAGTGAAAGCTTGTGTGGATGTTAGCCTACAGAGAGGCAGGGTGTGTGGGGGATATTATACAGAAGACCAGTGTGTGTGGGAGAGATATACAGAGAGGGACTGTGTGTGTGGGGATATTATACAGATGATCAGTGTGTGGGGATATACAGATGAGCAGAGTGTGGGGGGGATATTATACACAGGAGCAGTGTGTGTGGGGGTATATTATACAGAGAGGCTGTGTTTGTGTGTGGGGATATTATACAGTGGGACAGTATGTGTGAGGGGGATATACAGAGGAGAAGTGTGTGTGGGGATATTATAGAGATTATCAGTGTGTGGGGATATACAGAGGAGCAGAGTGTGGGGGGATATTATACACAGGAGCAGTGTGTGTCGGGATATTATACATAGGGGCAGTGTGGGTGAATATTTAGAGGAGCAGTGTGTGGGGGTCTATATTATACAGAGAGGTGATGTGTGTAGGAGATATTATACATGGGGCAGTGTGGGAGAGATATTATGGAGAGGGGTGGTGTAGGGGGTGCATTATGCAGAGGAGCGGTAAAGGGGGTATATTTATTAATTTTCTGAGTACTTTATTTTCTGAAACAACGTCAAGGGTGATAACACTTTTGGCCATGACTTTGCGTGTCTATATTATATACAGGGTGGTCCAAAAGTAAGTGAACAGAAAAAAATAACATTTATTTTGATTTATATATAAAATTTAATATTTTCATATTTAAATATTTTATTAGTTTTCATGAAAAACAGAACAGGTCACAACATATAATTATATCTTGCATACCAAATTGGGAATATAGGGACCACAGAGTATAACAACAAAAAAAGGAACCAAAAGGTATATCTCTCTTATACTTTGTTGTGACAGTTATCAGATGTACCAAACACAGAAAATCCTTGTGCAAGAGTCCCCCTTCCCCCCCCCCCAAAAAAAAATTATATTTTATATATAAAATTATATTTTCCAAAGAGTCTGTGAAGAATGAAAAGTGAATCTGATTGGTTGCTAAGGGCAACTGAGAGTTTCACTTCACACCATGTTTGATAAATGTCCCCCTTCACAACCCCATTACACATACTGTCCACTTACGTTTGGAGCACCCTGTATATATATACACACACACGGCAATAAGAATGTGGAAGGTTTGAGGGATGGAGGCAGCAGGTACCGTGGCCTCACCAATGTACAGCATAGATTGGCCATTTTGATTATATAATTTGAGCAATTAAAAACACAGTGGATGAGGAAAGTCTATTACACAAAGTCCATGCTCTAAGGCTATGCGCGCACTAGCCGTTTTCCCCGCGGATTTACCTGCGGTTTTGCTGCGGAAATTTCTTGAGAAATGTTTGAAATCTTTCTGCAGACATTTCCTAGCAAAACCTATGGGGAAAAAATAGCTGTGCGCACACTGCGTTCTTTTCTCAAGAAAATTCGTTCTGAAGATTTTCTTGAGAAAATGAGCATGTCACTTCTTTTCCGCAGGTACCTGCGGAATACCCCCGGTATTTTACTCCATTCACTGTAATGTAATCGCGAAATACCGGGGGTATACCACAGGTAGTAAATGATGTGCGGTATAACCCCGGTATAGCCGCGATTTACCTGCGGTGATGCTCATCGCTGCCTGTGGTTTTGCAGGAAGTGATGTCATTATGACAGGAAGAGGAAGCGGAGCAGAGTAAACACATGTCACACTCCCTGGTAATTATCTCATCTAACCTCCTGACAGCAGCGCTCGTCATCCCCTGCAGTGACCTGGGCTATTGATGTTAGCTCAGGTCACTGCATTGCTCTCCCAGCCAATGGGGAACATTCTGTTCATCATTGAATGGGACAGTGACTATGGTATGGATCGCCGTGGGACCCCCCCCCCCTTATTGGATTACGCCGGACGTGGAATTGATTGTTCTTTTCAATAGGTGAAAGAGGGAATGTTTTGGGCAGTGTTTTTTCAAATAAAACTTTTTTTGTTGTCTATTTTTTATTTCTTACTGACTGGGTTGGTGATGTCGGGTAACTGATAGACGCCTGACATCACGAACCCCAGGGCTTGATGCCAGGTGACATTACACATCTGGCATCAACCCCATATAATACCTCGTTTGCCAACGCACCAGGGCAACGGGATGAGTTGGGGCGAAGCGCCAGGATTGGCACGTCTAATGGATGCGCCACTTCTGGGGCGGCTGCGGCCTGCTATTTTTAGGCTGGGGAGTGTCCAATAACAGTGGACCTCCCTAGTCTGAGAATACCAGACCACAGCTGTCCGCTTTACCTTGGCTGGTGATCCAATTTGGGGGGGACCCCACGTTTTTAGTTTTAAATTATTTATTTAATGTAAAATAACAGCGTGGGGTGCCCTCTGTTTTGGATTACCAGCCAAGGTGAAACTACCAGCTGTGGTCTGCAGGCTGCAGCCGTCTGCTTTACCCTATCTGGCTACAAAACATGGGGGGACCTTACGGGTTGTTTTTTTTAATTATTTATTTTATGGCTAAATACAAGGCTAGGCACCCTTTAGTACCACATGAAAGTAACTGAAGGGTGCCAGCTTAGAAAATGCAGGGAGGTGGGACATTATCTAGGTCTTTCTCATCTATCTATCTATCTATCTATCTATCTATCTATCCCTCTATTCATTATCTGTCTATCTATTATCTATATTATTTATTGCAGTTACAGCATAAAAAAGCGCAGGGACCAACCTGCGGAAAAACCGCGGGAAAAACGCATGCGTTTTTCCCACGGTTTTGGTGCGGTTTTTTACCGCAGGTGCGGTAATCTTCAACTCCCAGAAGTTTCTCAAGAAATTTTCTTGAGAAAAATCACTTTTCTAGTGCACACATAGCCTAAAAAGCTTCTGTTAGGCTACTTTCACACTTCCGGTTTTTGCAATGCGGCACACTCCGGCACTTTGCAGGAAAATCGCAACCGGTTTTTTTTGCTGCCGGTTGCGTTTTTTCTGCATAGACTTTAATTAGTGCCGCATTGTGCCGCAAGGCCTTGCGTTCCATCCGGTTTTTGCCGCATGCGGCAGATTTAGCCGATGCGGCGGCCGGATGGAACGTTGCCTAGCACGTTTTTTCGTGCGGCAAAAAAAAAACGCATCGCGCCGCATTCGGCCGATGCGGCGTATTTTTCAATACATGCCTATGGCGGCCGGATGCGGCGCGATGCGGCAAAAACCGCATCCGGCCGCCGCATGCGGTTTTTGCCACTGCGCATGCTCAGTAGCATGCCGCAAGCGGCAAAAAACGGACGGGCCGCATGGGAAAAACTTATGCAAAGGATGCGGTGTTTTCACCGCATCCGTTGCATAGCTTGCACAGCCGGATTGAGCCGCAGAGCTCAAGCCGGATGTGTGAAAGCAGCCTAAGTGTCTCATTGAAAGGTATAATGTATTGCAATGCATTATACCAACAATCAAACTAATACAAGTTAAAGGGAAACTGTCACCAGTTTTGGGGCCTATAAGCTGCGGCCACCACTAGTGGGCTCTTATATGCAGCATTTTAACAAGTCCCATAGAGAGACTAGCTAGAAAGGTGGAAAAAAAACCCAGTAAAAATATTTTTGCAAATACCAATAAATGAGAGTACATACTTCCTCCACATGTGCATCTGAGTTTGTCTTACCTGCAGAGTTTGTTATAGATATGAAAACTGAAATTATTTTTATTTTTTGGATAGTGGGGCCGGAGCCAATATGCTTGGTTTGTCCAGATGCATGCTCTGTCTTGTAGAATTCTGGCAAAACCTATCTCCATATTTGCTATCAATTCTGCGCTTCTAGAATAGGGGTGTGTGACACACGTTGCGCATAACTTAAACCTTTGCATAAGGGTCCTTCACAATAAACTTGTGTCATGTTCTTGAAGGCCTCCCTGCCCCTATAGTACTGAGCCTCCCATGGGTGGTTAGGAACAATCTGGTGGTTGATGATTGGCAGTGCAAGGAGATTACTAGATGGGGTGATTTCTGTAAGAATAAAGGCCACGTCACACTAAGCAACATCGCTAGCAACATCGCTAGCAACATCGCTGCTGAGGCACGACTTTTGAAAAAACCCCATAGCCAATATCGAGGGGTTGCCATGGTCGCACAGGCAGAGAAAAAGATCAGCGAGGTTGAAGCTGGTAAAGGAAGAGTTAACTTATTAGATAAGGGTGAAGTGAGGTGATGTAACGCGGACAGCTGAGGAAACTGGTTTGAACCAGCTGTTGCGCGCCTTTTTTACTGTAATATGATTGGTGGTTAGTGTTTTTGTGCGGGAGATTTTCGGTATATATATGAGTGACTAACCGGTCAGCTGGCAGTCCAGCTGATGAAGATTGAAGAAATACATCATGGAAGACCTCCTGCAGCAGCTGTTGAGAAGAGCCGGAGAGCGAGGCGGCGAGGAATGGCTGAGATCCTGCCTGAAAGCCGCTGATCCGTCGGCATCGTTGGAGCCAGCTGAAGCGGAGCGGCCGGCGGTGTCGCCGCCGGTCGTGAATCCTGAGTCGGCAGCGGAGGAGTCGGCGGAGAAGACGCAGCGGAGGAAAAGGAGAAGAAAAGAAGCATACTCACCGCCGACAGCGCCATCGCGGAGGAGTGCTGTGGAGCGGAAGAAGACGTCGGGTGTCAAGTCTCGAGGGGCGTCATCGCGGGAGCAGCAGCGTCATCAATCCGGGTCCGGAGCGACTGCGACAGGAAGTCGCGGTGAGTCAGCTGACGCGATCAACAGGAAGAAGATGGCGGCGCCCAGGGAACGGGGGCGCAGCAAAGGCCGGGGTGTTCAGCCGCTGCCCAAGCAAAAGAGCAGCTCTAGGGCAGCGGCGGCACTCGGGGCTTGGGTAGGCGGTACGCCTGCTCCAGCGGCGGGGCATGAAGAGGAGCGCGGAGGTCGGTGTTGCCCTGAAGAGGATCGGTCGGCTTCTGGGACTGGGTCCAGCGATGACGGGTCGGATGCAAGTCTTCAGGAACAGGACGGCAGGAGGGGTGAGATGCCTACTACCCCTTTCCCTGTGCAGAACATTTTCCCTAATAATTTAAAAGATGTGGTGTTTAAAACATTAGTGGATATTTTAAAGGGTAATAGTCAGGAGTTATCTGTAGTGAACTCCTTGAATAGTACTAGAACTCAGGGCATTCCTGACTCTTTCCTTAAGGAGGCAATCACATGTGACTTATCGCCGCTTGGCTTCCATTTGAGCGCTTCTGTTAAGGAAAAAATCTGGAATGGCGAGTTTATTGATTTATTTACATTATTACCAATAGGTAGGGAACAGCAGCATAGGTCGGATAAGAGGGATGATAAACAGGAGGCTGATGACAAGAAAAAGCCTTTTAAATCATTTAACAACTGGATCCAGGCTTTTTCGATTTATGCTGCTGTTCTAGGGGAAAAAAGGTCTGAATGGTGTAGCGGTTTATTTCAACATGTGGACATCATACTGGAAGCCTACCGCAATTTTGGTGGCACAGCATGGTTGATCTATGATGAATCGTTCAGACAAAAGATGGCGGTTCATTCACACATTAAATGGGGGGTAAAAGATGTTGGGCTCTGGTTGAATCTGATGCTCCCACAAAGAAATAATCCGGTTAAACATAATTCTCAGGGTTTGAAAAAAGGGGTGTGTTTCGCGTATAATGAGACGACATGTAAATGGTTAAACAATTGTCGATTTCGACATGAGTGCTCATTTTGCGGGGGAACACATCCCATGGCTAAGTGCTTTAAAAAGATTGCCCAAACCAGTGCCCAAGGAGCTTCACTTAAGGAACAACTTAGTAAAAGCGTTGACGCCAGTGAGGGTGGAAAAAATGCGTCCATGGCTCGACCTTTTCCCAGACAAGGTGAAGCGTGATTTAGTGCTGAATGGTTTCACAGAGGGATTTTTTGTACCAGAATTTAAGGGTTTAGGTTGTTGTATGTTCGAAAATTTGGCTTCGGTTAAGGAGCTTCCTCATATTGCGAAAGAAAAAATTGAAAAAGAGGTTGAGGCCGGCAGAGTTGCTGGGCCGTTTAGTGCTCCTCCGTTCGCTAATTTTAGAGTCTCCCCATTAGGATTAGTGCCCAAAAAAGAAAAAGGTAGTTTTAGACTTATTCATCACCTGTCATACCCGGCGGGCGGGTCTTTAAACGATGAGATTGATACTGCTAGTACGTCTGTAAAATACGCGTCTTTCGATATGGCGGTAGAATTGCTCAGACGTTTCGGTAGGAATGCTTTATTGGCAAAGGCAGATATTAAAGCGGCATTTCGTTTGTTGCCAGTGAATCCTTCAGGTTTTAATTCTTTAGGTTTTTGTTTTGAAAGCAAGTTTTATTTTGATATGTGTTTACCGATGGGTTTTTCTTTATCTTGTTTGTATTTTGAAGCTTTTTCTTCGTTTTTGCAATGGGTGTTACAATATGAGATGTCAGTAGGGGGAGTTATTCATTATTTGGATGATTTTTTGTTCATTGGTTGTAGTCAGTCGTCAGGGTGTTTGGAGTTATTATTAAAGTTCATGGATATTGCTAAGTTGTTTGGGGTCCCACTTGCGGACGAGAAGACGGTGTTCCCGTGCCGCAGGTTGGAGTTTTTAGGCATCGTGATAGATTCTGAAAAAATGGAATGCAGGTTACCTGAAGAAAAAGTTACTAAACTTAAATACTTGATTGGTGATATGTCAGCAAAAGAAAAGGTAGTGCTAAAAGACTTACAGTCATTACTCGGGTCTTTGAATTTTGCCTTACGGATCATTCCGATGGGCAGGGTGTTTTCTCGGAGCCTTTACGACGCTACAAAAGGGGTAAAATCCCCTAGGGCTCATATCAGGCTTTCTAGGAACATGAAAGAGGATTTGGCTATTTGGTTGGATTTTCTTCAGGATTTTAACGGGGTAGCTTGTTGGCAGGAACAGTTTCAGTCATCCGAAGCTTTGTCCTTTTTTGTTGGTGTCAATAGTTCTCTGGGTTATGGGATTGTTCTACATAACCACTGGTCGGTTGGTTGCTGGCCCGAGTCATGGGTTCAGAACAAGGTGATTCAGAATGATACGGTTTTGGAGCTGTTTGCAATTCTTGTAGCAGTAGTGATCTGGGGTAAAATTTTAGCAAATAAAAGGATTGTTTTTATTTCCGATAAACAAGGGTTAGTTTTCTGTATCAACACATTATCTTCAAAATGTGGTTGGGCGTCAAAGATATTGAGGCATCTCGTTTTAATTTGCTTAAAGTTTAATATTTGGTTAAAAGCAACATTTGATATGAAGAAGAATAGGAATACGGTGGCTGATTGTCTCTCTCACCAGCAGTTGGCGAAGTTTCGGCATTTGGTTCCCGATGCCGATCAAGACGGCACTCCTTGCCCTCGTCATCTGTGGGACATTCTATGAGTCAGATTAGTGGGGCAATTATGAATTCAGTGGCTAGTAGAACATGGGCTGGTTATTCAGTCGCATGGAAGAAATGGTGTGATTTTTGTGTTCAAAGGAATGTAAAGGTTGATGCAGTAAATATGGATGCAGCTTTATTATTCATAAGTGGTTTATTAAATGAGAATATTAGTTATGCTTCACTTGCAAGGGTTATTGCCGGTGTTTCATTTTTTCTAAAATTACAAGGCAGCCCCCCTCTGAATAGTTTCTTTGCAGTGAAGCAGGTTTTAAAAGGTTTAAAAAGAGCAGGGTGTCACCCCGATAAAAGATGTCCAATTTCTTTTGATTTACTCGGGAAACTATGGGAAGTACTACCATTTGTTTGTTTTGACTCGTTTGAAACATGTTTATTCAGAACGGCCTTCGTCCTGATGTTTTTTGCAGCGTTGAGGATCAGTGAGTTGGTAGCTCGTAGTAAGAATCGGTTATCTGGTTTACTATTGAGCGATGTAGTGTTATCAAATGAACGACTATTGATCACTCTTCGGAGATCAAAAACGGATCAATTGGGTAAGGGTCGTGTCATTTCATTAAATAAAGTGCTGGAGTCAGAGGTATGTCCGGTTAGTAATGTTCGTGAATGGTTCCATTATCGTGCTATGGTGCCAGGCTCGTTTTTGGTCCATGCCAATGGGGAGCCAGCTACCATATTTCAGTTTAATAGTGTTCTAAAGAAATGTCTTGCTAAACTGCACATTGGCTCCCAAAAAATTTCCTCTCACTCTTTTAGGATAGGAGCTGCCACTGAAGCGGCAATGCTCGGGCTAGGCGATGACACAATTAAGTGTATTGGCCGCTGGGAATCAAAGAGGTTTAAGGGGTACATTCGTCCTAATTTATTGTTTTAATCATTTTTCAATTTTTTTAGGACCTTTGACGGTATGGATTGTAGGACACTCTTACATTTTTTGGGCTCAGAAGAGAGCCAAGCACAGGACCTACACTGAAAATTTATCATTCCAGCAGGAATCTATTCAAATTTTTTGGTTCGGATACAGGGGTCTACGGTGGTTAAACTTAGTTCATGTTTTGAATGATTTGATCTTGAAGGCCCCTCTTCCAGATTTAATCATTATTCATTTAGGAGGAAACGACATTGGAAAAATTAATACTCTTGAAATGTTATTTAGAATGCGAAGGGATTTAATGATTATAAAAACTGTTTTTCCAGACACTACTTTGGTGTATTCGGAGATGATACCGCGGTTAGTATGGAGTCAAGAGGGGTGTTTGTTCATGAATAAGATTAGAAAGAGGATTAATAGGGAACTAGAAAAATTGTTTAGTGTTTTGGGTGGTTTCTCTTATCGGCACATTGATTTGGAGGGCTTTACTCCAGGGTTATTTAGGTTTGATTGGGTTCATCTGTCTGAGATCGGTTTAGATATTTTTAATGTGGGTTTACAGTCTGTGGTTGAGAAGTGGCTGAGTGGTTTGGGGGGGGCCACGACTGTTTAGTCGTGTCCTTGTGGAAAAATCACCCAGCTCGCCTGGGTGGATTTGCTTGGTAATGGTTATTTGGGTGGCATGATGGTGGAACATCATGCAATTTTGTTTAAAATGTATTTATAGGTTTTTGGTATCTTTAATGTTTATTTGATTGTATTGGTTACTCTTAATAAACCATCATGGCCACTTTTCATCCACATTCTGTCTGTGTCTATTTATTTATTTATATAAATTATTTAAGTTATGAATTTTAAATGTTATTTGAATATGCCTTGTGCTACCATGAAAAAACCCCATAGCCAATATCGAGGGGTTGCCATGGTCGCACAGGCAGAGAAAAAGATCAGCGAGGTTGAAGCTGGTAAAGGAAGAGTTAACTTATTAGATAAGGGTGAAGTGAGGTGATGTAACGCGGACAGCTGAGGAAACTGGTTTGAACCAGCTGTTGCGCGCCTTTTTTACTGTAATATGATTGGTGGTTAGTGTTTTTGTGCGGGAGATTTTCGGTATATATATGAGTGACTAACCGGTCAGCTGGCAGTCCAGCTGATGAAGATTGAAGAAATACCCGCCCGCCCGCCCACTGTTTTTTCGTATATACAGTGGTTTCATATGTCGTGATGTGTTATTAGAGGGAAAAATCACCCAGCTCGCCTGGGTGGATTTGCTTGGTAATGGTTATTTGGGTGGCATGATGGTGGAACATCATGCAATTTTGTTTAAAATGTATTTATAGGTTTTTGGTATCTTTAATGTTTATTTGATTGTATTGGTTACTCTTAATAAACCATCACGGCCACTTTTCATCCACATTCTGTCTGTGTCTATTTATTTATTTATATAAATTATTTAAGTTATGAATTTTAAATGTTATTTGAATATGCCTTGTGCTACCATGTGACGTAGCAGCGATGTTGCTAGCGATGTTGCTGTGTGTGACATCCAGCAACAACCTGGCCCCTGCTGTGAGGTCGCCGGTTGTTGCTGAATGTCCTGGACCATTTTTTAGTTGTTGCTCTCCCGCTGTGAAGCACACATCGCTGTGTGTGACAGCGAGAGAGCAACAACTGAATGTGCAGGGAGCCAGCTTCTGTGGACGCTGGTAACCACAGTAAACATCGGGTAACCAAGAAGCCCTTTCCTTGGTTACCCGATATTTACCTTCGTTACCAGCGTCCCCGCTCTCAGCTGTCAGTGCCGGCTCCCTGCACACATAGCCAGACTACACATCGGGTAATTAACCCGATGTGTACTCTGGCTAGGAGTGCAGGGAGCCAGCGCTAAGCGGTGTGCGCTGGTAACCAAGGTAAATATCGGGTTGGTTACCCGATATTTACCTTAGTTACCAGGCGCAGCATCGCTTCCACGCGTGCTGCTGGCTGGGGGCTGGTCACTGGTTGCTGGTGAGATCTGCCTGTTTGACAGCTCACCAGCAACCCATGTTGCGACGCTCCAGCGATCCCTGCCAGGTCAGGTTGCTGGTGGGATCGCTGGAGCGTCGCTTAGGTCTGATTGTGTGACATCTCACCAGCGACCTCCTAGCAACTTACCAACCATCCCTATCAGGTTGTATCATTGTTGGGATCGCTGGTGACGGTACCTTAACTGTCTGATCACACTTCTCTCTACCATCTCCACCGTGTGCTGTGACCTTGAGCGTGAAGTGTTAAAGGCTCAGAGGAAAGCCCCTGCTGCTTGTCCTTCAGGGAAATTGTTTGTGCCTTTACATTTACTCTTCAAAATTTTAGGGGAGCATCATAACTCGGTTCTTGCAGATCACCCAGGTAGTAAAGCATCCTTGTACCTCCTTTCTCGTTTTTGGAGGCCAAGGTTGCCTTGAGATCTGATTGATTTTGTGTCTTCCTGTAATGTTTGTGCACATTCTAAGACCCTGTATACTCGTCCGTCTGGATCTCTCCTAGCGTTGGCTAAAAATGACAGACCATGGACACATTTATCCATGGATTCTATTACTAACCATCCTTCATCTGCTGGAAAAACTAATTTTAGAAGTGGTTTGATAGATTTGGTATAATAGCACACTTATTGCCTTACTCGCTGTCCCTAAAGCTAAAACTTTAGCTCAAGTGTTTATCATTGAGATTGTTAAACTTCACGGGTTCCCTCCCCATTTGATGTCAGATTGGGGGACCCAGTTTGTATCTATATTTTGGAAAGCATTTTAGTATCGTCTGAGGGTACATATTTCATTTTCTTCACCATTCTATCCTCAATCTAAAGGTCAAATAGAACAAATCAATCAATCAATCAAATCAATATCTAAAGACTTACCTTAGGTGTTTTGTGTCTGATAATCAGGAAGGGCATCTTATCCCTGGCTGAGTTTGCATTAAACAATTGTCACAATGAGTTTACTGGTAGCTCACCAATTCTTTGGGGCATACAGCCTTCACCCTCAGTTTTGTGCTTTTAGTAGAGATGGTTGTTCAGAGGTCCCTGAGGAGGAACGATTTTCATTGTCGCTCTCTTCTGTATGGCAAGGGGTGCAGAACAACCTAAAGGGGCAGATACAGTTGCATGGCTGAAAAAATATGTTTGTCAAGTTCGGACCTGTGTATGAATGATTATGGCTATCCACCAGAAATATTAAGTTGAAGATTCCTTCTTGGGAACTAAAGCGGGCTTTACACGCTGCGATATCGATCCCGATATCGCTAGTGTGGGTACCCGCCCCCATCTGTTGTGCGACACGGGCAAATCGCTGCCTGTGCTGCACAACATCGCCCAGACCCGTCACACATACTTACCTGCCCGGCGACGTCGCTGTGACCGGCAAACCGCCTCCTTTCTAAGGGGGCAGTCCGTGCGGCGTCACAGCGACGTCACCGAGCGGCCGCCCAATAGAAGCAGAGGGGCGGAGATGAGCGGGACGTAACATCCCACCCACCTTCTTCCTTCCTCATAGCGGCCGGGAGGCAGGTAAGGAGAGCTTCCTCGTTCCTGCAGCGTCACACATAGCGATGTGTGCTGCCACAGCACCGAGGAACAACTTTGTTACTGCTGCAGTAACGATAATTGAGAATGGACCCCCATGTCACCGACGAGCGATTTTGCACGTTTTTGGTGTCACACACAACAACATCGCCAATGCGGCCGGATGTACGTCACAAATTCCATGACCCCAACGACTCCGCATTAGCGATGTCGCAGCGTGTAAAGCCCCCTTATGTCTTAGGTTCTTTGGTCTGTACAAAGTGGTCACCATTGTTAATCTTCTGGTCTTTTTGTCTTGAGCTTCCTCAAACACTTTAGATCCATAAAGTTTTTCACAGGTCATTGCTCAAGAAATATGTTGAGTCCTTGGAGTTGTTTTGTTCGCCACTCTCTCCACTATTTGGTACACTGGAAGAGTTATGGTCTTGAAGAAGGGATGTAGGTACCAGCATCGGAAGTTAATGCCACTAGCTTGGTGCCTCTCATCTGGACTAACCTGATCCTAAAGGTCCGGAGGCCCCTTGTACAAGGAGGGGTACTGGCATAAGTGTGTAATGGCCTGATGTGATCGCTGGGGTATCTGGGATCAGAAGGTCACAGCGTACTGTTGATCACAGATCCGCTTTAGTGCCCCCTCATCGTTTACCCTGAGTTGGATCGTATTTAATTCCATTCGGTACTAAAGGGGTTAAGGTTTATTTCTAGTGATCTAACAGGTAGTTGTAACCTCAGCTTCAGCCACTCCCTAATGCTATAAATATCTGCTCCTCATTCCTCCCTATGCCGGTTATAGCTCATACCTGTGCTGTCCACTTTGAAGGAGCTAGCCTCTGGAGAAGCAGTGGAATGTTATTTGTTGTGTCTTTGCCCACCTGTTTGTCTTTCATTCATTGTATTCTCTTATTGGAGTGGCGAGATTAGCATCTCGCTGGCATTCACTAGTAGGGTGAGTTCAGGGCCAGCAAGGTCCTAGGCTTGTGATGATGCAAGAGGGGTAGGACCCGTCTAGGGATGTCAGGGAGTGAAGGGATCAGCCTCAGGTGATTGTTAGGTGAATCCGCTCTCCTCTCCCTAGCACCATGGCCTTCCATTGTATTGCTATACTGGTGTTCCCTCTACGTTGCGCCGCTGACCGAGAGTCCTCTTGTCACCTGCAGTCATATTATGATGATATAGCCGGCCCAAATTTTTTTTCATGATTTTTCTCATTATCTATCTTGCCTATACTAAATCAAATTCAATGACTTTGAAGCAATTCAGAAACTTAATCTTTTGGCAAGACATTTTCGTGATCAACATCCTAATTCTTGGTCTAACCAAGAGATTGATCTTATCCACCTCGAATCAAGAGGAGGAGACATTAAGACCCATTTACTACAGAAAGAATCTAAATGAATTACAATCCTGAAGACTATATTACCTTATTGTCTGAATGATCAATAAAGTGTTAATAGATTTTTATAGGTTTATCTCCTTCCTGTTTAGTCCTGTTGGTTGTGGCATTATAATATCCATATGGAATTCTTCTGAGTCTTCATCTTCACCAATGATCTTACTTGGGTTTTGACATACTCTGACTTTGCTGTTTACTTCTCATTATCTATATTGTCTATACAATTTTTCAATATAGCAGATATATAAATTTCCTCTTGGCATCTTTCTACTGAACTTTGTGTATGATCCTATTTTTATAACCCACATCCCCAGCGCTGCAAGACTGCAGTGCTAACCACTGAGCCACCGTGCCGCCCTGTAATGTGCCTCATCCTTGTCCCCATGTTATAATAATGTGCCAATCCTTGTCCCCATCCTATAGTAATGTCCCCAGCCTTGTCCCCATCTTATCGTAATGTGCCCATCCTGTACTAATGTGTTCATCCTTCTCCCCATCCTATAGTAATGTCCCCAATCTATAATAATGTGTCCATCCTTGTCCCCATCTTATAGTAATGTTCCCCATCCTTGTCCCCTTGTAGCAATGTCCCCATTCTATAGTAATGTCCCCATTCTATAGTAATGTCCCCATTCTATAGTAATGTCCCCAGCATTATCCCTATTCTATAGTAATGTTTCCCATCCTTGTCGTAATGTCCCTATCCTGTAGTACTGTGCCCATCCTGGTCCCCACCCTATAGTAATGTCCCCAGCCTTGTCCCCAGTCTATAGTAATAATATCCCCATCCTTATAATGTCCCCATCCTATAGTAATGTCCCAATCCTATAGTAATGTCCCCAGCCTTATCCCCATCCCATAGTAATGTGCGCACTTTGTCCCCATCCTGTAGTAATGGGGGGGGGGGGCAGTGGCTATAACTTACCGATCGCTCTCCAGTCCTCAGCTTTCACAGACGCCGGAGTGAAGCTGAGGGGAGCGGTCTCCGGCCCCAAATCCACAGTGATTGGAGAGATCGGTCACAAGGCTGGTCACTCTAATTAGAGCTGGGGCGGGTGAAGCAGAGGTCACCCAGCTCCAGCCAATTATCAGGGCTACAGCTGCACTGACCATGGCTGAATTTCAATGTTTTAGCCATTTTCAATGGTTGAAACATTACAGTGGCTGTGATTGGCTGAGCGGCATTTGTCAGCCAATCACAGCCTCCGTAGGTCCGGGGAAGAGACACCACCCCTCCTGAGGTCAGGCAGAGGTCCCCTCCTCCCCGAATCTAAGGTATTTGCAAAGCGATTGCAGCCAGCGGGGCTCCGGGGCCGCAATTTCGCCATGACGTAGTGGGTATGTCATGGGTCCTTAAGTACCAGGGAGCCATAACGTACCCAGTACGTCATAGGTCACTAAGGGGTTAATGTGCTGTCCTTCACATACACAGACACAAAAAAAAACAAAACACCATTCTTCTCACCTGTCCCGCGTTCCCTCGGCTGCCTCATCTCTGCTTCGTGCGGCCCCCAGGCCCGTGCCCCTGTTCACTATCGCGGCCGATGCAGTGGCCGCAGACCCTGTCAGTGATTTATGTCAGATGATTGTGTTGCCGGGGCAACACAATCATCTGACATAAAGAGCAGACAGTGGCTGCGGCCCCTGCCACGATAGTGAACAGGGGCACGGGCCTGGGGGCCGCACGAAGCAGCCTGAGGGGCCGCATGTGACCCGCGGGACGCGTATTTGAGACCCCTGCCTTAGAGTAAGATACTAGCCATTTATTTTCCATTTGCCGCAATTTTGTGCACATAACGTATTTATGGGCATCCTGTACACCCCTCCACATCACTCTCTGAGGAAGCAGCTAGCCAAACACTCTTTGGGGTGTGTGAAAGGGGAGCAGGAACACACATTATGTCCTCAGGTTTGTTTCCATAGCATTGGCTCAACGGATATATTGTTTTCTTGATGGGGTGGTTTTAGATGTGATATTGTCACACAGCGTTTTGCACAAACTTCGCTGACTGGCATGGCAGCATTGGGCGCTGTTCAGATTGCAGATTATCACACTCCACCTGATGGTTTCTCTGGTGTCTGGGATCCACACAGGCAGTCTCGGGCGTCCACCTGCTGTGCGCTGATTCATAAACAGGCAAGCAAGTGTTAATCTCTGCTGGTCTGCTTGCTCCTTTGGTCTCATGTTGTGTGGATGCCTATCACATCTGCTCCCCTCTGATTTATGCTGGTTGAAATCTTCCACCCATGCCAGCTATAGTTTGTTCTATGTTGATCTGTGTGGTGTGGTATCCCAGACTTACTGGTGAAAGGTTTGCTCAAAATTTGGTGCGGTTGTGGAGCTTACCCCTGTTGTTTTGTAGTTTGCCTCCTGCCCTTGTTTTTCTTCCAAAACTTCTTATTGTCTTTACCTTTATGTGTGCATGCTGTGTGACAGAGCTTTGGTTTTCTCTTGTCTGTCTTTATCTGTGGGTTTCATCACAATCTGGTCCAGTCCTTCCCTGAAGGGAGGGGGAGGAGGAATCAGATGAGGACTAGTCAGAAGCAGAGTCAGGAAGGAGACTCAGGCCTCTCCACCATCAAGAGTATCCCTGAGGTTAAGGATAGCAGAGGGCCCTCAAGCTAGAGAGAAAGCCTAGGAGCCCTGGTTCCCCGCTATCCCATAGTCATTGTGACAGATATATTATGTTAACTTTTACATTTAGGGTATGTGCGCACGTTGCTTTTTACCTGCTTTTTACCTGCTTTTTTGCTGCTTTTTCTTCTGCGCTGTTTAATGCCAAAATGGATGTGTTCTTCTATTCAAGCAAAGTCTATGGGAATTTGGGTTTCTTGTTCACACTATGTTGTTCAAAATGCTGCCTTTTTGTGGCAGAACTTTGGTCAAAAACTCAGCTTTTCAACGAAGCAACATGTCAATTGTTTTTGCCATTTGGGTTTTGCACTGCAAAGCTGAGTTTTTGACCAAAGTTCTGCCACAAAAAGGCAGCATTTTGAACAACAATAGTGTGAACAAGAAACCCAAATTCCCATAGACTTTGCTTGAATAGAAGAACACATCCATTTTGGCATTAAACAGCGCAGAAGAAAAAGCAGCAAAAAAGCAGGTAAAAAGCAACGTGCGCACATACCCTTATTATGGCACCTGCACTAATATATATATATATATATATATATATATATATCAGTTAGGTCCAGAAATATTTGGACAGTGACACAAGTTTTGTTATTTTAGCTGTTTACAAAAACATGTTCAGAAATACAATTTTATATATATATAATATGGGCTGAAAGTGCACACTCCCAGCTGCAATATGAGAGTTTTCACATCCAAATTGGAGAAAGGGTTTAGGAATCATAGCTCTGTAATGCATAGCCTCCTCTTTTTCAAGGGATCAAAAGTAATTGGACAAGGGACTCTAAGGGCTGCAATTAACTCTGAAGGTGTCTCCCTCGTTAACCTGTAATCAATGAAGTAGTTAAAAGGTCTGGGGTTGATTACAGGTGTGTGGTTTTGCATTTGGAAGCTGTTGCTGTGACCAGACAACATGCGGTCTAAGGAACTCTCAATTGAGGTGAAGCAGAACATCCTGAGGCTGAAAAAAAAGAAAAAATCCATCAGAGAGATAGCAGACATGCTTGGAGTAGCAAAATCAACAGTCGGGTACATTCTGAGAAAAAAGGAATTGACTGGTGAGCTTGGGAACTCAAAAAGGCCTGGGCATCCACGGATGACAACAGTGGTGGATGATCGCCGCATACTTTCTTTGGTGAAGAAGAACCTGTTCACAACATCAACTGAAGTCCAGAACACTCTCAGTGAAGTAGGTGTATCTGTCTCTAAGTCAACAGTAAAGAGAAGACTCCATGAAAGTAAATACAAAGGGTTCACATCTAGATGCAAACCATTCATCAATTCCAAAAATAGACAGGCCAGAGTTAAATTTGCTGAAAAACACCTCATGAAGCCAGCTCAGTTCTGGAAAAGTATTCTATGGACAGATGAGACAAAGATCAACCTGTACCAGAATGATTGGTAGAAAAAAGTTTGGAGAAGAAAGTGAACGGCACATGATCCAAGGCACACCACATCCTCTGTAAAACATGGTGGAGGCAACGTGATGGCATGGGCATGCATGGCTTTCAATGGCACTGGGTCACTTGTGTTTATTGATGACATAACAGCAGACAAGAGTAGCCGGATGAATTCTGAAGTGTACCGGGATATACTTTCAGCCCAGATTCAGCCAAATGCCGCAAAGTTGATCGGACGGCGCTTCATAGTACAGATGGACAATGACCCCAAGCATACAGCCAAAGCTACCCAGGAGTTCATGAGTGCAAAAAAGTGGAACCTTCTGCAATGGCCAAGTCAATCACCAGATCTTAACCCAATTGAGCATGCATTTCACTTGCTCAAATCCAGACTTAAGACGGAAAGACCCACAAACAAGCAAGACCTGAAGGCTGCGGCTGTAAAGGCCTGGCAAAGCATTAAGAAGGAGGAAACCCAGCGTTTGGTGATGTCCATGGGTTCCAGACTTAAGGCAGTGATTGCCTCCAAAAGGATTCGCAACAAAGTATTGAAAATAAAAATATTTTGTTTGGGTTTGGTTTATTTGTCCAATTACTTTTGACCTCCTAAAATGTGGAGTGTTTGTAAAGAAATGTGTACAATTCCTACAATTTCTATCAGATATTTTTGTTCAAACCTTCAAATTAAACGTTACAATCTGCACTTGAATTCTGTTGTAGAGGTTTCATTTCAAATCCAATGTGGTGGCATGCAGAGCCCAACTCGCGAAAATTGTGTCACTGTCCAAATATTTCTGGACCTAACTGTGTATATATATATATATATATATATATATATATATATAATATATATATAAAATGAGAGAGAGATTTACATTTTAAACATCTATATATTGCACTTGCACTTTTTTTTATAATTATACCTATTTATTAGTATTGATTATTTATTTTCTATTGCACATAAAATATATCTTTGCACCGTGGTAGCCAGTAGATAGCAAAACAATTGTTTGACAACTGCAATTCCTCAGGGGTTGATCCCTTTTATTGGCTAACTATAAAGATGGCAATAATCAGCAAGTTTTCCAGATAAGGCAGGTCTCTTCATCAGGCAAGGTATACCACACCATGCCTGATGATGAGATCTGAGTAGTAGATAATTAACCCCTGCTGATCTCCTGCTTCGATGTTTTTAACATGTTTGTCTCATGTTGTTTTTATGTAGACGGAATAAAATACTTAACTTTTATCAATTAGTGTTATTTATTACTATTTGAGGCTACTGGAATTATTTTTTGGTTTAATGTTGTATGTTTCCCAGTACTGATTTATGTAACATTGTTATTCTTAGGTATTTCCTTCTTTTGTAGGTTAATATTCTGATTAATCCAGACTGGCATTGCTCACTCCAGTTTTCACGAGGTGGCTTGCCGGAGTCAGACACTCCTGACTCATTAATAAGTGCAGGCCTCGCGGCTTCTGAAAAGTGGTGAGCGTCTCCATGCGCCTCACTACAAAGTCAGTGACTGGAGTAAGAGTTCTGGCATAAGGTGTGACACAGCTTGTCATGAAATAGGCGAGCTGTGGTGTCACGCTCCTGTTGTCACCATGTTCCTAACCAACTCAGCCCATTTTGGCAAAGCTAGCCAAAACTGGTGTGAAAATGTCAGGTTGGACAAAAAAAAATGTGAATTATCCAAGAGTTTTATGTCAGATATCGGCCAAAAACATTGATGAATTAGTGCCATAGTGTATATTCTAACAGCAGTGCACATAAAAAATACTCAACCTCAGTACCCATGTAATAATACTAGCCACTGTGACTACATAAAATTATCATGTACTGTCGGCCACATGCTCATCATATAGTGCAAATGTCAGAACAGAACCAACCAAAGTGTCTTATAATCAGTGCCCATCAGATCCTCTGTATAAGTGACTGTGCCATCATGTACCCCAGCACACAGGAACCACAGAAACTATACAATAACTATAAGATCCCAGCCACACTGTACATATAACTGACAATGGCTCCTCTCCAGTCTGATGTATGATTTTTTTGGGCAAATTAAATGACCCATTCTCTGTTTCTCTACTGGGCACCATGACTGGCACTGTTATGAGGACATAGTTGCTGATAATGGTAAGAGGTAATAATTGGTAGAACATAGTGTTGGTTATACAGAGTATATAACAGCACAGGAAGAGCATACAGCTCAGTATATACGGTACATGGGGATACAGTGCTGGCTGGGTAGTACTGTGGGGGTAAAAGGTGACCAACACTTTAATAGAAAAAACACAGAATAAAAATGATAAAATAAAGAAGACTGTGAAATGTAAGTAATATGTGATGAGAAAGGTAGAAATACTGTGCAAAGAAAACGTTAGAGGAGAAAAAAAATGAAAGTTTCCATGAAGTTCTCTTCCATCCCACTGGACCCTAAACTGCCAGCCATGATGCCCACATCACAGCATAGGGCAGAGCAGGTCCATGCGCCGCTGCCTGGCAGATGCCACCTGAGGGTTCCGTCACCCCTGACAACACGTCACCTGCACACGACCAACTGCCGTTTACTTTCAACTGTCGACCGAAGTGATTGCACCGAAGTCTGCGGATTGTGAGAAATCTCTGAGAATGGCGTCCACTGGACATGGAGAAGAGAGCGAAGAGAAGAGAGAAGAAAAGAGGAAGCGAGAAGAAGATGACAGCGTGACCGGATGCAAGAAGATCACGAAGAAGAGGAGACGAGTGGAGACAGGATCGGAGGATGAGAAAGCAACACCTGGATGTAGCGAAGACCCCGGATCACCCAGCCCCTACACCAGGCTCAACATCAGCCGTTTCAACATCCACCAGGTCCTGGGAAGGGGCAACTTTGGAAGAGTGAGTATATTTCTCTTTTTTTTTTCAAATTTCAAGAGACACCAGCGCTAAATAGTGGAGGAGTGAAATGAGAGCAAAGAATATAAACTCTTATGGAAAAATGTTAGAAATATATTTTCGTCACAGAGTATTTATATAAAAAAAAATTAAGATGACAATAGCGTAGCATAAAAAAAGAAATATAACATGTCAGAGGGCAATGTTAATGTAATGAGAAAAATGTTTAAATCAGGTGAAAAATTGGGAACAAAATATACGATGAAAAAATAGGCAGTGATGGTCCGCACGGAAATGTATGGCGCTGCAGGTAGTAGGCAGGATCCGCAATGGTCCTGTCATACAAGGAAATAGGTCAGAAAATGAGTCCTACAGCGCTACCAAGTAGGGGACGCTGAGAAATGATATATACCTGATAGATAGGAACAGGGGCTAAATGCGGAATCTGAAGTTGTCAAAAGGGTGATGGTGAATGAAGGTTAGCCAGAAAAGTGTTAAAAATAAAGCGTGGTATCAAATGTGAATAAAGATTTGAATAAAAGTGTATAGGGCTCCTTGGTAATGTTACACTAATGACATGAAATGCAGGCTTGTCTTCTGGGAGTAGGTCTAGATCTTATAAAGTGGGAATGGGGTCCCCACTAAATAACCATATAATGATGGAGGGTAGATAAATGATTTTAGCTGGAAAAAAATAAGATCACAGTAATTGAACATTGATATACTGCGACGGGTGGTTATATGATGGAAATGGTAATCCTGTAGTCTGGATATGGCCTTTGTCTGAGCCTGAGATGATGGGGTTGGAGGTGAAGAACCGGTTGTCAAATCATGGTGTGTAAGCAAATGGTGATAGCTGGGGATATAAAAGGCAAAAATATATCTATAACTGAAGGGTTAAAACATGTTTAAAAAATATTAAAAATGTATATAGTAAAAACCTAGAGAGAATAAGATCCCAGAAATAAGGAAATGGTGAACTGTAGTTTCACTATGCTGGTATTGAGCAGCGGTGTAACTAGAGTTTAATGGGCCCGGTGCAAAGTTTGGACCTGGGGCTCCCCTCCACATAGACCGACACTTGGGGTACGGGATAATGATATCTTCAATAAAGAAGATATTGGAGTGGTGTGGGGGCCTGCTGGGAACTCTTGGTATGGGTACGTCTTTATTGAACACGGTTATCCCTTTGGATATTGATGCATTTGGGATCTAATTATGCACTAGGCACTTTCTGTACTTGATTTCTTTGCGCCATATACTATATTGTGACTAACATGGGGCTGTATGTATATGTATTATGCACCCTTGATTAAATTTGCCCCACATGTTTGTTTTGTTGCTATTTTATCTGGCACCTGCACCATGCATTTTCTTCATCCATGTATGCTGGTGCTATATTATTCTATGCTATGAATATTTCCTGTGCTTGGATTTTGTGCTATATACTATATGTTGAATAACATGGGGCTCTGTTTACATATATCATGCGTTCTTTATTAAATTCGCCCTATATGTTTATATCCTTAATAGCACCTGCACTAAGCACTTTTTTCATTTATGCATGTTTGGTGCCTTATATATTCTATGCTACAAATGAATTTTGGTCTATTGTGCAATATATTATCTCTGTCCAAATTATACCGTGCATCAATTTTCATTGAATATCTACCCTCCTGTATGTTATGCATGCTCTTCACACATCCTGATCATGTTTTTAAACTTTTTTGGTGTGTTTTGTTTTTTACTAATAACATTTGTTTGCATATTTATTCGTGTCTGTTGGAATATTCTTTGGGATCATATATTTGGTAATATTCCTCAGTTGTTTATTGATATACAGTGGTGAATTATCCTTCTGATTATAGGTTTATACTCTATATATTATACAGCACCACATAGTCCTCCATATATTATAATGCACCCTCATAGTCCTCCATGTTTTATAATGCACCCCATAGTCCATGTATAAGGTAGCCCCCATAGTCCTATATGTATTATAATGCAGCCCCATAGACCTTCATTTTGTATTATGCAGCCCCATAGTCCTTCATGTATAATGCACCCCTATAGTCCATGTATAAGGTGTCCTTCATATTGTATTATGCAGCCCCTTGCTCCTCCATGTATAATGCACCCCTATAGTCCATGTATAAGGTGTCCTTCATATTGTGTTATGCAGCCCCATAGTCCTCATGTATAATGCACCCCCATTGTCATGTATAAGGTGTCCTTCATATTGCATTATCTTGCCCAATACTCCTCCATGTATAATGTACCCCTTTAGTGCATCCTATAGAAAAAGTGGAGTGATGGGTCTAAAGGAATAATTCCAAATTCAGAGAATTTTTCTTTATAAAAATACAAAACTTTATTTTAAACAGCATTAAATAGACACACAATAAAAATCACAAAGTCAGCATCCCCCTCTTCTGCCCCACCACCATAGTAAGACCAGGGCCAGCGTGACATAACAACCCATATGTAGTAATTGTAAATAGGTACCCATAGAGTTAATAAGCAGAGTGTTAACTTTAAGGCATCAGTTGTACATATCATAGGATCAGAAAACGATCCATATAACTCAGCCCAAACGGGGATGGAGAAAAATGCAAATGCCAGCTCCAATTACCTGATAGAGTACCCAGTGAACAAAATAAAAGTGAACATAGTATTGTCGGCGCTCAAAAAAGGCACCATGTCACTCACCCATAATAGTCCTGGTTGGTGGGAGAAGAGAGGACGCTTTTTGCATAGGGCTTCCTCGGGGGGCCATGTGTTAGTGTGTGTCCATTGCCCCCTTTATACCGTCCCAACACATGTACCTGGTGATCGCGTTAATTCGCGCAAGCACGCTCCGAACCGCGGCCCCACGCCATCTACTTCCGGCAATCATGCCAGCATGTGGGGTAAGAGGAAATCCTCTGTGGTGTCATATGACTTGGCCCACGCCAGCATAAAGATGCCTTCAGAGACACTGGGGACTGACGGTACAAGCGCACATGCGCGTTGTGCGACCACCATTTTGTTGTGGACAGATGCATCAGGATCATACAAAAAATGGAAGCTGACCAGCAAAGAACATTAACCTCTAATCTCCCAAGATAAAGATACATCACAAAACCACATAATGTATATAGTAATAAATAATGGATAACTATTTAATGACCAAATTGACATATTAACCAAATATAATGCTATGATATAAAGCTCGAAGCTAAAAGGATCACATCCGAATCCCCATGCTTGAAATGCAACTGTACACCATAAAAATATGCATTTAACAATTCGTATATATACAGCATATAACCATACAGCGCATATCATATATTACAGTGCCATATCATCAGCATTTCAATATTTGTTGAGCTTGTATCATTAGTGTATATATGAAGATTAAAGACCAGCCCTGAACCTCCATTGATTGATACATAAGATGTAAATGATGTCACCAAAGGGGTCCAAATTGTGCTCAGAATAGACTGAATTAAAAAATAAATAAAGAACACATAAGAACATGATTATTAAAAAAGGACATTTACAAAAAAGCAGAAAAGCTTTCCTGTTCATTCAAGGCTGCCGGTGTCAGGGTATCCAAAACATGGATCCATCTACACTCCAATTGTGTCAATAGGCGTTTTGTATCGCCACCGCTTGATCCACATCTTACCCCGTAACTGAACATAAGAAACTGTAGTAAAAATTGGTGTTAATAAAGATTATAGTGGGTGTTTAATCCTCATTACTTTGTACAATAAATAATGACAGTGCGAGAAGAGCAGTCACTGATTCTATATTACTAATTAATTTAGTATATTAATAAGTAATGGGTTAGTGGTTATTTATTGATAGTGAAAAAAACTTACACATGGGAAGGGGAAATGAGTAGTGTTGAGCGGACCCGGATCTGAAAAATCCGGATCCGCACGGTTCGAGGTTCCGATTCGAGTCCGACCACTACCCGGGATCCGTAGTGCACGATCCGGATCCGTTTTTTTTTCTCTCTCACTCTCACTCGTCCCAGATCCAACTCCCCATTCATTTACATAGCCGCGGATTCCGGATCGGATCCGGACTTTGTCGTCAACCCGATCCGGATTCATCAGAACCGGATTATAGCCGATCCGCTCAACTCTAGAAATGATGAAAGGAACATAAAAAGTGGGAGAAGTTAGGGAACATGGCTGTAACACAAAAGGAACAAAAAAGTGAAGATAGCTTATTAGAAGACAGAGTTTGATGCCGTGATTGAGGCCCTTAGGTGCAATGGTGTCAAGTAGGAAAATCCACTTGGATTCGATTCATGACATTTGCTCAAGATAATTTCCGCCTCTCCAATTGTATATTTTGCAAACCAAAAATGGAGGAGCGAGAGAGGGATTGATTGTGTGTATATAAGTAGTGGCCGGACAGTGGTGACCCTCAAAACGTTTTGTATGTTATTAAAGTGTTCCCCTAATCTTTTATGAAGGGCTCTCTTGGTACGTCCCAAATAAAGTTTATTACACGGACATCGAATTGCATAAATAAGACGGCGGTGGAGCAGAAAATGTAATAATCAATTTTATAAGATTTGGTCCCGTTGGTATTAGAGAAATAGTGTATAATTTGTCTGGACATATTTAACGTTCTGCAACAATTGCAGAAGCCACATGGTTTAAAACCACTCGCAAGTGTGGTTGATTGAACTTTGGGGTTACAATCACTTTCCCTTGATGTAGTAGGGGCTGTTAAGTTGCCCAAAGTTTGGGCTTTCCGAAATACAAAACAAGGTTTTTTTTGGCAAAAGGTGCCCAATAGTTCTGTCTAGTCTTTAGTATGTTCCAGTGTTGATTAATAATTTTTTTTTAAGGCGTTATGGTTACTATTGAATGGAGTGATAAGGGGAAGTTCAACAATTTGTTGTTGAATGTCTATAGTGTCATTTGTTTTTGTCTTGTATTGGAATAAGGTGGATCGTGGTATTTGTTCTACCTCAGAAATGGCTCAGTCCAAATGGTGGAAGATATAACCTTTATTTTTAAAAAGATTACTTATATATTTTGCTTCTGTGAGGAAATGTTCAGTATGCAAGCAGTTCTATTTTAATCTATTGAATTGTCTCCTGGAGATGTTAGTAAGCCATGTTGGTAGATGGCATCTGGATAAAGGAATATAACTGTTAGAGTCCACCATTTTTCTGTAACTTTTAATAGCTAGGTTGTTGTGATCAATAAATATAGTAATATCAGGGAAGTTGATGCTCTCATTGCTAGTGGTGCGTGTGAAATCTAGACCAAATGTATTGTTGTTAAGTTCTGATAGGAATAATGACAGGGGAGCTATGGAAGTGTCCCAGATAAAATTAATGTCATCGATGATTCGATGCCATAGAACAAACCCCCCCCATAAGGAGACCTTCCCAGAAGATAACTTGTTCTTCCAATTTTCCTACATATAAGTTTGCATAACTTGGTGCAAATTTAGTACCCATCGCTGTGCCCCAAGTTTGCAGATTCAGTTGTTGATTATATCTAAAGTAATTGCGTAGTAATGTAGGTGTTAAGTTTGGTCAGGGCTTTGTAGGCGGAGATGCATCCATTAGAGTAATCAATAACCGTGTATCAAGATTTTATGTCCAAGGTACCTAGTGTGTGGTGCGTTTTCCATTTTATATTTTGCAAAAGTTGTAAAATGTGGTCCCTGTCCTTTTAGGTAAGCTAGAAGCTGTACCACGCATTTTAGTAGATGGTGGTCCACGTATTCAGATGATTTAGCAGTAAGGCAATTTATACCTGACACTATAGGTCTTCCTGGTTGACAAGAGGAGTGTTTGTGGATTATGGATAGGTGATAGAATATGGCTATTGATGAGGTTTGGTTGAAGACAAAATTGAACTTTTTTTTTTGTTTAGAACGCCTAAGATATGTCTTTTTTTAGCTAGCATTTGTAACAGCTTAGTATATGCTTTTGGTGGGATCCTGCTTTAATTTTGAATAAGTTTTGGTGTTGCATAAAAGGCGGAGAGACTCAGTGGTACATTGTGGTGTCCATAATAACAATGCTTCCACTTTTGCGGGCGCCCTGAGGCAGAAGGGAGGTCCCTTTTGGAATGCATTGGAAGCTGAGTCTGTCAGGCCACCGTAGCAACCCCGTGATGTCACACACCGAAGTTACTTTGAAGCACCCGCGCTTGCAGCACGCACCGAGCAGATCAGATGCAGAATCCCTGATCTGCATTGGATTTTTTTTCTGGACTACTCCTCTCCTGGCAGCCTTGAGCTGAGCAACAGGACCTCCCACCAGTATCTGTAAGTGCTCCCGCAGCGGAACTTGCAACCACCCTCTGCTTCTTCCAGCTGTGGAGAAATGACTTTTTAAACCTGGCATTGCAGGCCACTACTCATCAAAGTTTTCAGGTGTTTTAAATTCTATGTTGGCAATGTACTGTAATTATCGCTATTTATATCCCCCCCTCTTTTAAAAAATTATTAAAAATACTGTGTTTTAATTTATATATGGTCTATTTACATCTTATATTGTGTGGAATTTGCCATTTCCTTCTACCCTTACATACATTTGGTTGCTCACATATATGTTCTCTAGTTCTATGTGTATTTAGGTGGCGTGGTATTGTTATGTTTATATTTGAAAAATAGGAAAAAAAACATGGGATGAAAAAATAAGCAGTGATTGGCCGAATGGAAATGGATAGAGCTGCAGGTAGTAGGCAGGATCCGCACCAGTCCTGTCAAACAAGGACATACAGTTAGGTCCAGAAATATTTGGACAGTGACACAAGTTTTGTTATTTTAGCTGTTTACAAAAACATGTTCAGAAATACAATTATATATAATATGGGCTGAAAGTGCACACTCCCAGCTGCAATATGAGAGTTTTCACATCCAAATCGGAGAAAGGGTTTAGGAATCATAGCTCTGTAATGCATAGCCTCCTCTTTTTAAAGGGACCAAAAGTAATTGGACAAGGGACTCTAAGGGCTGCAATTAACTCTGAAGGCGTCTCCCTCGTTAACCTGTAATCAATGAAGTAGTTAAAAGGTCTGGGGTTGATTACAGGTGTGTGGTTTTGCATTTGGAAGCTGTTGCTGTGACCAGACAACATGCGGTCTAAGGAACTCTCAATTGAGGTGAAGCAGAACATCCTGAGGCTGAAAAAAAAGAAAAAATCCATCAGAGAGATAGCAGACATGCTTGGAGTAGCAAAATCAACAGTCGGGTACATTCTGAGAAAAAAGGAATTGACTGGTGAGCTTGGGAACTCAAAAAGGCCTGGGCATCCACGGATGACAACAGTGGTGGATGATCGCCGCATACTTTCTTTGGTGAAGAAGAACCCGTTCACAACATCAACTGAAGTCCAGAACACTCTCAGTGAAGTAGGTGTATCTGTCTCTAAGTCAACAGTAAAGAGAAGACTCCATGAAAGTAATTACAAAGGGTTCACATCTAGATGCAAACCATTCATCAATTCCAAAAATAGACAGGCCAGAGTTAAATTTGCTGAAAAACACCTCATGAAGCCAGCTCAGTTCTGGAAAAGTATTCTATGGTCAGATGAGACAAAGATCAACCTGTACCAGAATGATGGGAAGAAAAAAGTTTGGAACGGCAAAGGGAACGGCACATGATCCAAGGCACACCGCATCCTCTGTAAAACATGGTGGAGGCAACGTGATGGCATGGGTATGCCTGGCTTTCAATGGCACTGGGTCACTTGTGTTTATTGATGACATAACAGCAGACAAGAGTAGCCGGATGAATTCTGAAGTGTACCGGGATATACTTTCAGCCCAGATTCAGCCAAATGCCGCAAAGTTGATCGGACGGCGCTTCATAGTACAGATGGACAATGACCACAAGCATACAGCCAAAGCTACCCAGGAGTTCATGAGTGCAAAAAAGTGGAACATTCTGCAATGGCCAAGTCAATCACCAGATCTTAACCCAATTGAGCATGCATTTCACTTGCTCAAATCCAGACTTAAGACGGAAAGACCCACAAACAAGCAAGACCTGAAGGCTGCGGCTGTAAAGGCCTGGCAAAGCATTAAGAAGGAGGAAACCCAGCGTTTGGTGATGTCCATGGGTTCCAGACTTAAGGTAGTGATTGCCTCCAAAGGATTCGCAACAAAATATTGAAAATAAAAATATTTTGTTTGGGTTTGGTTTATTTGTCCAATTACTTTTGACCTCCTAAAATGTGGAGTGTTTGTAAAGAAATATGTACAATTCCTACAATTTCTATCAGATATTTTTGTTCAAACCTTCAAATTAAACGTTACAATCTGCACTTGAATTCTGTTGTAGAGGTTTCATTTCAAATCCAGTGTGGTGGCATGCAGAGCCCAACTCGCGAAAATTGTGTCACTGTCCAAATATTTCTGGACCTAACTGTAGGTCAGAAAATGAGTCCTACCGTTGTACCAAGTAGGGGACGCTGAGAAATTATACATACCTGATAGATAGGAACAGGGGTCAGTGGTAAACATATAACCAATGCAACTGCACCAAGGCCCAGAGGGGAAGGGGGATGCTGCCGCCCCTCACAACAAAAGAAGGCCATGCACAGTAATTTAATATTATATATTTTCGGGGTCCAACTGACTCATCAAGAAACTGGCCAATGCCAATGGGCCCCGGAACCAGTAAGAGGCCCTTCCTATGCTCCCCTGCAGCTCTGCTCTGCAGTACACTCTGCCCCTCACCTGGCAGAGAGCGTGGGAGAGAAAATGCCGGGACTCACAGCTCAGGAGAGATGGAGGCCACAGCCAAAGAGGAGCTGATTTCTGCTGAAGAGGAGGACAGACCTGAGGGGCAGCAGAAAGGTGGAGGCCGCACAGCTCTACATCCACAACAGGAGAGGAAGAGCAGGACAAACATCAGAGGGGCATCAGCCAATTATGACAAACAGAAAGGTGAGTATACTTCTTAGATCTATCTGTCTGTTTTTACATACCTACAGGGTTGGACTGGGGTGTCTGGGGCCCACAGGTGGAATTGAATCTAGGGGCCCATGTTACAGCTATATGCAAATACCTATTAGCCGTTACCCCTGACCCCTTGATGGTGGAGCATTGATTGTAAAACACAGGCGGCTCCTGCACATCTACTGTGCGCACCATAACTGATGTACAATTACAGTAGTTTGCAGTAAGGGGGATCTTTGGTGACAAGTTATCACCAATCCACAAGTTAGGTAGATGATAACTTATTGATTAGTGAAATGAGCTCCAATGGGGATAAAAGTTGCACATTTTGCCAATTAGTAGGGTCCCAGCAATCGGACCTCCACTGATCAATAAGTTATCACATCCTTAGGTCACATTCACACTTTCAGTATTTAGTAATTATATTACGGTACATTAGTATTTGTAGCTAAAATCAGGAGTGGGTGAAAAATTCAGTAGTGGAGCCTGTGTTTCTAGGATACTTTTCCTCTGATTTTACCACTCCTGGTCTTGGCTACAAATACTGCCCAAATACTCAAGGTGTGCACATTGCCTTAGAAAAGGTGGTTACTTGTTTTCAGCAGAGAACCTCTGTAAGTGCATATTTGCTACAGTGCAATCACAGGCCAGGGAGGGGTTAAACATTCAAGTATGTAATCTCTACTAGAAATAATCTCCCCCCTATAGATAGAGAGAAAATGTAACCTCAATACACAACACAGTCCACTATACCAAAACCAATAATACCACATACAGGGGAGAAATACCGCCACACCGTAATCAGACAACATAATAACACCACATAGTAACTGAATACAACCACATACAAGGGAGAAATACCACCACACCATCATTAGACCACATGGTAACCAAATATTACCACATACAAGGGAGTAATACTGCGACACTATGACCAGACCACATAATGACCAAATAATGCCACACACAAAAGACAAATACCACCAAACCGTGACCAGACAACTTTTTACTATCACATAGTGACGAACAATACTACAATAATGATTATGAACAAAAACCAAAATACTAATAACACTAATATCACCAGTGGCATTATAAACAGGAGCTCTGTATATAGTGTCAGCGTACAGATAATACAGTGATCACCAGTGACATTATACACAGGAGCTCTGTGTATAGTGTATGTACATGTAATACAGTAACGTGTAATACAGTGACGTCTCTAGCTGAAGTTATTCACCGCTTTTCCTCTTCATCCGGCACTGACCGCTATCACTTCTTCCGGCCATGACGCAACTCTACAGAAAATAACACATAGTCACCTGTAGCCGATCACTCCTAGAGCACATTTTTCCCCAATTTGTACACCACGTTAGACTTTTGTTTCCCCCATTGAAGACAGTTCCTCAAAATTAACCTATATTTAATCAGTAATAATGTCCCCTAATTTGCCCCTATAGTAATTATGTCATCACATGCCACCATAAACCAAAAATGCATGTTCCTCATTCTTGCCCCATATAGCAATTATGACCCTTATCCTGTCCCCTTTATTTAATAACTAGCTGTACTACCCGGCTTCGCCCAGGTTAATAACTGCTGTTAACAAAATAGAATGTATTAACAAAAATGTATTCTGCACACAAAAACCACAGAACAAATAGATAGAAATGTAATTATTAAAAGACAAAAACTAAGCTAATAGAAGCATTTCACAACATATATTTCAACACCACAGATATTCCACACAGATTTAACTAAATTGGCCAAGTAATGTGCTCCGTCTGTCTCTTTCCAGGTCTGTCTCTTTCCCCATCTGTCTCTTTCCCCGCCTGCCTGTCTCTGTCTGTCTCTTTCCTTGTCTGTCTCTATCTCTCTGTTTCTTTCCCCATCTGTCTCTTTCCGGGTCTGTCTCTTTCCGGGTCTGTCTCTTTCCGGGTCTGTCTGTCTCTTTCACCGTTTGTCTCTGTCTCTGTCTCTTTCCGTCTCCCCACCGACACCTTATTACCTCACATATAAGCTTCTTATACTATGAATGTCTTTTGTTCCTATAGCATATATATATATATATATATATATATATAGGCTTACATATCCTGAGTCATATTACAAAGGATTGTTGAATATCCACTTGTGACTTTTAGGATCGCTACTTCCAATAGGTGGCGCTGTGCTAGAGTTTGTCTCCTTTACTGGAGAGACATTTTGTTCCTATAGCAACCAATCACAGCTCCTACTAATAACCTGTAGTTCCAGGCTCCATTTACTTTAATGGAGCCATGTTTTTTGGAGAGTAACTGAAAAGCGCGGAGTTACATTTTCCTGTCAAAACATAGTCTACGACGTTCCCTGGGTCACATGAGGTATCTGTGCAAACTTTCGTGATTGTAAATGCGATGTTGCGGATAAACTTCTTGTTTCACTTTTTCCCCATTATGTAGATAGGGGCAAAATTGATTGGTAAATTGGAACGCACGGGGTTAAAATTTCGCCTCACAACATGGCCTATGACGCTCTCGGGGTCCAGAAGTGTGAGTGTGCAAAATGTTGTGGCTGTAGCTGCGACGGTGCAGATGCCAATCCCGGACACATACATACATACATACATACATACATACATACATACATACATACATACAGCTTTATATATTAGATGTCTGGGGGAAACAAGGGGAATCAGAAGGGGCTGTTAATTGCTTCCTGCACAAAATATCCTCCCACACATGCTCCTCTCCAAAATAGCCCAACAAAGTGCCCCTTTCCATAATGTGCCCCCAAAACTTTCCCTTTCTAAAATATTTCCCCCATACTCCGCATAAAGTCCCCCCCAGCTCCTCATTATACTATGCTGCCTTTCTAAATCCCCTTCCTAATTGCCTCATAATGATCTTCATTTTCCCATAATGTGGCATAATGGGGGCATAATGTCCCAATTTGCTTCATAATTTCCTCCATTGCTCCATAATGTCCTAATCAATTTGCTCCATAATGTCCCCCATTGCCTCATAATGTCCCCCATTTCCCCATAATGGCCCTATTTATTCTATAATGTCCCTCACAGCCCCATAATGTACTAATTTGTTTCATAATGTCCCACATTTCCTCATACTGTCCCATTTTGCTAGACAATGTGCCTCATTGCCCCACAATGTACCGATTTACTCTATGATGTCCCCCACTAACCTATAATGTTCCAATATGCTTTATAATGTCCCCATTTCCCCATAATGCCCCAATTTGTTCCATAATGGGCCCTATTAAGTCCTCCACTGCCCCATAATGTTCCCCACTGCCCCATTATATCCTTATTTGTTCCATATTGTGCACCATTACCACATAAAGTCCCCCACTGCCCATAATGTCACTTGTAAAGTAATACTGCTCCTCCCGCAACACGGACCCCCTTCCCGCAACACGGACATGCTAAACTCCTCTGTTACAGTCTGCACCCCTCTATCACAGCCTGCAGCCCTTTGTCACACTCTGCACCACCCCTCTGTCACACTGTGCACCACCCCTCTGTCACACTGTGCACCACCCCTCTGTCACACTGTGCACCACCCCTCTGTCACACTGTGCACCACCCCTCTGTCACACTGTGCACCACCCCTCTGTCACACCCTGCACCACCCCTCTGTCACACTGTGCACCACCCCTCTGTCACACTGTGCACCACCCCTCTGTCACACTGTGCACCACCCCTCTGTCACACTGTGCACCACCCCTCTGTCACACTGTGCACCACCCCTCTGTCACACTGTGCACCACCCCTCTGTCACACCCTGCACCACCCCTCTGTCACACCCTGCACCACCCACTCTGTCCGTATCTTGTCACACTCTGCCCCTCACACTCTGCCCCATCTTGTTACATTCTGCCCCTCACACTCTGTCCCTATCTTGTCACACTCTGCCCCTATCTTGTCACACTCTGACCCTCTCTAGTCACACTCAGCACCCCCCATGTCCTCCTCTTCACTCCTTACCTGTCATGTGCCCTCATCATCTGCTACAGCTGCTCATGTATCTTCTGGCTCCACCCACACGGGGGGGTCACATGGGCATGACGTCATCGCAGGTCCTGCACGGAAGCAGATTAAAGCTTCCCTGCCTCTGCAGCGCTCATGTATTAAATCCCCTCTCCCCTCCACCTTGAAAAACAAAAATCGCCAGATTTGTAAGTTGGCAAAGGGGAATGGGGGTTTAAAATAAAACAAAAAATCGGTGTTTTAACATGACCTCAGGAGGCAGCAGCTCTGAGTGTCCCCTCTAGGTCATGGGCCTGGGGCGACCGCCCCCTCTGCTCCCCTGTAGCTACGCTATTCTATGTCATATTCAGCTCCTAATGGAGCGCTTACCTCTTCTGCAGCCCTGTGCATCTTCTTCATCTCTGCATCCGCGGCAGTCTGATGATGACGGCCGCTGCATGTCAGTGCGGGGCTGATAGGAGCGCTCCTCTGCCTTAGTCCTGTCGCGGTCGCACTGTTCAAATGTACGAGTGTCTAGCTGAAGCAGTGTAAGGGTTAATCATTGTGACAGGTCATGCACCGTGACACTAAACTGCACATGGAGGTGAGGAGTCAGGGGTCACATGATCAGCTCCTCAGTGTATGCAGGACTCTGCTGTGCTAGTTGTCATGGTGCTGGATTAGGTAAAGTTTGTGTGGGGTCAGGAGGGATTTAGAGTGTAGATGTAGCAGAGCTGTGTGTAATGTGTGTGGGGGGCGGAGTGTGCCGCGGCCACCCTGGCAAAACCAGGGTGTCACAGAGGTCTGCATACATCTTTATAGTGCAGAGCTCACTCTCCCTTGGGGAGTTTCCCACACCAATACATACCAGCCAATCAGGCCCCACTCGCCCCCTCCTCAGGAAAACGGGAGGGGGAGAGAGGAGCTTGGAGAGAGCAGAGTTTAGTTTCAGTCAGTCTGCAGGAGGAGAGGGGGCTGGAAGCAGCCCCTGTGTGGGGCTAGGAGAAGTGGCAGTGAGGGCCTCAGGAATAGGCCAGCAGCTTCCTGTGTACGGAGCAGACACAGACACCAGGCAAGAGAAAAACACCCGAATTACACACACTGGTGTGGGACCCATCCTCACAGCAGCCGTGGGCACCAGTTACCAGCAACTTGGTTAATTCTTGGACTCGTGTCAGTTATTGCCTATACTATGAGTACTCCTGCACCACCCAGTCCAAGCCATGGACTGCACCCGTTACTCCCCCATCCATCACACTGGGGTCCTGGGACATCAATACCCTACCCGTGGAGGGAAAATCACCACCTTGCTGCCCATTACCATCCCCGGGACCCTGTGACCGGCAGCGGCGGTGCTCCATTACCTCACCGCACACCACGGGTGGTGTCGCGGAACATAGATTACCAAATCTTCCCTGTATATAATGCCCCTTTTGTTGTGGTGCCTGGGATCACAGACCAGGTCACGCCACCGTGATACCTTCAGAAGCGACCCCTTGGCCCGGATCTGAGTACCCCCTATCCCTGGGCGACACAGGAGCCGTGTGTGGTAATGGGGGGCGGAGCCGCGTGTGGTAATGCGGGGGCGGAGCCGTGTGTGGTAAAGGGGGAGCGGAGCCGCATGTGGTAATGGAGGGGTGGAGCCGCATGTGGTAATGGGGGGCGGAGCCGTTGTGGTAATGGGGGGCAGAGCTGCGTGTGGTTAAAGGAGGGCGGAGCTGCGTGTGGTAATGGGGGGCGGAGCCGTGTGTGTTAATGGAGGCGGAGCTGCGTGTGGTAATGGAAGTGCGGAGCCGCGTGTGGTAATGGGCGCAGAAGGGTGGAGCCGCGTGTGGTAATGGGGGGCGGAGCTGCGTGTGGTTAAAGGAAGGCGGAGCTGCGTGTGGTAATGGGGGCGGAGTCGCGTGTGTTAATGGGGGCGGAGCTGCGTGTGGTAATGGAAGGGCGGAGCCGCGTGTGGTAATGGGAGCGGGGGGTGGAGCTGCGTGTGGTCATAGCGGGGGGGACGGAACCGCGTGTGGTAATGGGAGGCGCGGAGCTTCATGTGGTAATGGGGGGCAGAGCCGCGTGTGGTAATGGGGGGGGCGGAGATAGTTTAAAAAATAAAACAACATTTTACTCAAAAATATACCTATATAGAGAGAAATCAGAAAAACTGAAAATTTGAAAGTGGACTCTTAATTTTTGCCAGAGCTGTATGTGTATGTGCCTCTGTATGTATGTGTGTGTGTATGTATATATATATATATATATATATATATATATATATATATATATATATATATATATATATATGTGCATGTGTGTATATAGTATATGTATTTCTGTGCATAAGTATGTGTATATGTGCCTGTATGCATATATACAGTATTTTTTCTGTGGTAATTTTGTTTAATGCCCTTAGGCTAGTGCTAGGCAAAAGCAATAAATTCAGGGTCACTAAGGCTACTTTCACACATCCGGTTTGAGCACTGCGGCTCAATCCGGCTGTGAAAACTATGCAACGGATGCGGCGAAAACACCACATCCTTTGCATAAGTTTTTACATGCGGCCCGTCCGTTTTTTTCCGGTTGTGGCATGCTGCTGAGCATGCGCAGTGGAAAAAAACGCATGCGGCGAGCGAATGCGTTTTTTTCCACATCGCACCGCATCCGGCCTCCATAGGTATGCATTGAAAAATGCGCCGCAGCGGCCGGATGCGGCGCGATGCGGTGTTTTTTGCCGGAGCAAAAAACGTTGCAGGGAACGTTCGATCCGGCCGCCGCATCGGCTAAATCTGCCGCATGCGGCAAAAACCGGACCGAACGCAAGCCCCTGCGGCACAATACGGCACTAATGTAAGTCTATGCAAAAAAAACCCGCAACCGGCGTTACAAAAGCCGGTTGCGGTTTTTCTGCAGAACGCCGTATTGTGCCGCAGAGCAAATATCCGGATGTGTGAAAGTAGCCTTATCCTCCTCAGGACCAGCAATTTCTCTTTTCTACTGCTCTGTTCTATGTTTGCAGCAGTGATGTCATGACTAAAACATGTGACTGCCGGAGCCAATCACTGAGCTCAGCCGTCATGCCAAGGCAGATGGCACAAGCTCCTGAGCCCTGTGATTAGCTAAAGTGGTCACGTGTAACATCATCACTGCAGCCTGTAAATATAGATGGATCAATAGCAGAGAGACATCACTGGACCAGGTGAAAATGAGCAACTTTGATTTTATTATTTTTTTTCTTAGTGCAATATGATGACCACAATAAATCTTAAAATGCTAAAATGGAAGACCCCAAGAGGCGGGGGGAGGTGTGGGAGTAGTTCATGGAGGGGGGGCCCATGGTTAATTCTTGCACAGGGGCCCTTTGCTCTCAGTATCCTCCCCAGATAGGAGATAAATGCTGAATCTGAAGTTGTCTATTTAAATGAAGGTTAGCCTGCAAGGGGTTAAAAATAAAAATGTAACAAGGTATCAAATGTGAATAAAGATTAGGATAGAAGTGTATAGGGCTCCTTGGTAATGTTACACTAATAACATGAAATGCAGGCTTGTCTTCTGGGAGTAGGTCTAGATCAGGGGTCTCAAATTCGGCTGGGTGTATGCGCCGCACAGAGGAAAAAAAATTATTTGGGGGGCCGCATTCTTTGCAGGACAAAGTGACATTTTCATTGGTACCATGTGTGTGTATATATATATATATATATATATGTGTATGTATATATATATATATATGTATATATATATTATTTTTACACACCTTTTGGATCACTGATTTTGAACATTTTTCACTTGTTTATTATAACAAATGTGCACATACTTTGTTTAAAAAAAATTGATGGTAAACGAAAAAATGGCATGCTTTGTTTTGAGTTGTTTTTTTTTTTACATTTTATCGCTTTCTTATAACTAATAGTCTTACAAATAGCACTATATAGACATTTTGGCCAACATCTTTTAGTAATGTTCCCCATCTTGTTGTAATGTGCCCATTCTTGTCCCCTTGTAGTATTGTACCCTATCCTAGTCCCCATTCTACAATAATGTGCTCATCCTTGTCCCCATCCTATAGTAATGTTCCCCATCCCTGTCCCCATCTTGTAGTAATGTGTCTCATTCTTGTCCCCATCCTATAGTAATGTCCCCAACCTATAGTAATGTGCCCATCCTATAGTAATGTGCCCATCCTGTAGTAATGTGTCCATCCTTGTCCCCATCTTATAGTAATGTTTTCCCATCCTTTTTCCGCTTGTAGCAATCTCCCTATCCTGTAGTACTGTCCCCATCATATAGTTGTCCCATTCTGTAGTAATGTCCCCATCCTATAGTAATGTGCCAACCTTGTCTCCATCCTATATTAATGTCCCAATCCTATAGTAATCTCCCTTTCCTATAGTAATGTCCCAACCTTGTCCCCATCCTATAGTAATGTCCCCATCCTATAGTAATGTCCCCAGCCTTGTCCCCATTCTATAATAATGTCCCCATCCAATAGTATTGTGCACATCCTTGTAATGTCCCCATCCTTTAGTAATGTCCCCAGCCTTATCCCTATCCTATAGTAATGTTTCCCATCCTTGTCCCCTTGTAGTAATGTCCCTATCCTGTAGTACTGTGTCCATCCTAGTCCCCATCCTATAGTAATGTCCCCATTCTATAGTAATGTCCCCATCCAATAGTATTGTGCCCATCGTTGTAATGTCCCCATCCTTTAGTAATGTCCCCAACCTTGTCCCTCTTCTATAGTAATGTGCCCATCCTGTAGTAATGGGTCGGGGGGGGGGGGGCAGTGGCGGCGGCGTCTGAAAGGGGGCAATGGCTATAGCTTACCAATCGCTCTCCTCAGCTTGCACAGATGCAGGAGTGAAGTTGAGGGGAGCGGTCTCCGGCCCCAGATCCACAGTGATTAGAGAGATCGGTCACAAGGCCTGTCTCTCAAATCAGAGCTGGGGGTGGGTGAAACAGCGATCACCCAGCTCCAGCCAATGATCAGAGCTATAGCTGCACTGATCATGGCTGGATTTCAGTGTTTCAGCCATTTTCAATGGCTATGATTGGCTGAGCGGCGTTCATCAGCCAATCACAGCCTCCGTAGGTCCGGGGAGGAGACACCACCCCTCCTGAGGTCAGGCAGCGGTCCCCTCCTCCCCAAATCTAAGGTATTTGCAAAGCGATCGCAGCCACCGGGGCTTTTGGTCTGTGATTTCGCCATGACGTACTGGGTACGTCATGGGTCCTTAAGTACCAGGGAGCCATAACTTTCCCAGTACATCATAGGTCGCTAAGTGGTTAATGTGCCATCCTTTACATGCACACACAAAAAAAACCCACACCATTCTTCTCATCAGTCCTGCGTTCCCTCGGCTGCTTCATCTCTGCTTCTTGCTGTCTGCAGGCCCGTGCCCCCGGTGACTATCACGGCCATTGCAGGGATCGCAGCCCCTGTAAGCGATTTATGTTATGGACTCTGAGCGCAGCAACAGCAGAACATTAATCTGACATAAAGCGCAGACAGTGGCTGCGGCCCCTGCACCGGACGCGATAGTGAACAGGGGCACGGGCCTGCGGCCCGCACGAAGCAACCTGAGGGGCCGCATGCAGCCTGCGGGCCGCGTGTTTGAGACCCCTGGACTACATCCTATAAAGTTGGAATGGGGTCTCCACTAAATAACCATATACTGATGGTGGATAGATAGATGATTATATCTGGTAAAAATGGAAAATACTGTGATGGATGGTTATATGATGGAAATGGTAATCCTGTATTCTGGATATGGCCTTTATCTGGGCCTGAGATGATGTGGTTGAAGGCAGAATCGGACTGGCTACTGGAGGAACAGTAATACCAGGCCTGGCCGCAGTTACCTGTACTGAACTCTGGAGCTGTCACCTGAGCTCCGGAGTGCAGCCTGGACTGAGCTCGGGGTTTGCAGGACTGAACTGCGAGCGCCAAATGATTCCCGAGCGATTGCGGTTCAGTTCATATCACAGCTGCGGATACGCTGGGCTGAACTATGGAGCTCAGGTGACAGCTTAGGAGTTCAGACCTGGCTGTCCGCAGCTGCCATCAACCTTTTGACACCTTCAGATTCAGCATTTAACCCCTGTTCCAATCTATCAGATAGGTATCATTTCTCTGTGTCCCCTAATTGGTAGCGTGGTAGTACTCATTTTCTGACATATTTCTTTTTTTTATTTATTTGAAACGTGAGGTTTTTATTATTTCCCCATCTATTGTTTTGTTTTTTCAGACATGTAATATGTTGTTGAGGTTCTTTGTAGTATTTAGTGAAATGACTGGTGAAACATCTAAAAATCTTATTCTTTATACCTTGTTATGTCATACATATTATCTTGTCATCACTCACCATAGTTGGGTCTAGTGTTGCTATAACGTGGTATTCTTCCATATTTGTAGTGGGGGGGGGTCAAGGTTATGCCACCCCCTGCAGAAATAGTCAGCACACAGAAAAGGTTTATCAGATGTAATAAAAAATTGTATTGTGTATTTTGTAAATGGCCACCAGGTGTCAATGTGGCTCAGTGACGGCTGTCCTGGCATCTGTGTAGGCAGACTAAGGGTTAAGTGAAAGGAGCAGGATATGGTATATATAGGTCATGATGTAGAATAAGGGTAGGAAAGTCCCCAGTAGGAGAAAGAGAATTAATAATTTACGATCCTAAGGGTTAACCCTTTGACACTGGACACACTGGCTCCTGCTCTTAAGAGGACTATCGGAATTGCATCCCCAGAAGAGGGATTGAGTCTGGTCGGTTGGGGTGGTGTCTGTCTTTCCTGGATTGACAGCCCAATGAATGAAATCTCCTGCGAGACCGAAGTTCAGTGGACCCTTAAAGAAGAAGGGTAGGTCCTGGCCAGAAGCACGAACGAAGGAGTGCTGTCGCACTGAGCCTTTTCCACAGCACAAGCTAATCCCTGTGGGTGGGACAGATAGGCTTAAGGACTTTTTGAATCGGTTCGTGCAGCATGACGTCCGGCAGGAGAATGAGGGGCCTAGCAGCAGCCGCAGGAGCTCAGTTGCCAGGAAATCGATCGGCCATCAAATTAATGGTTAGAATGGAGTCTGGAGGGAACCCGATCAGGACCAGAAGAGGTGCCCGTGTTATGTGAGTGGAAAATGCCCCTGTATTAAAGACCAGTAAAGTTCAGTTGTTTGAAGAAAATATGTCTATGTGTGCTTTATTGACTCAGCGGCGAAAGCCTCCCTGCAGTGGAGCGGCAACTGGGAGGCAAGGGGTTACCAAATGGCTGTGCTGAGGCCCGGCAACCCCTGTACACACGACTACCACTGCCTGCCCCGTCCCCCCACATACTGATCAGGGATCACAGGAGACATTGTTTTTTTAATGTCATCGTCAATATAGGCTATTATCAGGCTGCCATATAGTACATACTATATCTGTGGTTTTTATTAAATCTAGATAGACAAGGATATTCAGACTACACTGGTGCCAACTCAAAGCACCAACTAATGCCTGCTCTATTAATTTCCATATGGCAACGGTGAAAAACCCTCTAAAGAGCGGCCATAGTTTTAATTTTCATTTCCAAAATCAATAATACACATGAAAATAAGCAACTTTGTAATAGATCATATCACACAAAACCGCTTCTTTCTCCATCAGGACTGATTTTTCATTTTTAAAATTCTCTGTTTCTGGGTAAAATCTGTGAAGGCCGATTGTAACATTACTGAGATAGGAGGTGACAGTTGGTGCTGATAATATTCTATGTAAAGGAGAGTAAGTAAAAGGGAAGAGCTAAGTACAGAACTCCTCCTCCATGTTCTCTCCCCTCCTCCTCCACCTTATCTCTCCTCCACCTCCTCCTCCATCTTCCTTCTCCTCCTCCATCTCCCCCCCCTTTCTCCTCCACCTTCTCTCTCCTTCTCCTACACCTTATCTCCCCTCCTCCTCCATCTTCCTTCTCCTCCTCCATCTTCCTTCTCCTCCTCCACCTTCCCTCCCCTCCTCCTCCACCTTCCCTCCCCTCCTCCTTCACCTTCCCTCCCCTCTTCCTCCACCTTCCCCCCCTCCTCCTCCACCTTCCCTCCCCTCCTCCTCCACCTTCCCTCCCCTCCTCCTCCACCTTCCCTCCCCTCCTCCTCCACCTTATCTCCCCTCCTCCTCCATCTTCCTTCTCCTTCTCCACCTTCCCTCCCCTCCACCTTATCTCCCCTCCTCCTCCATCTTCCTTCTCCTCCTTCATCTTCCCTCCCCTCCTCCTCCACCTTCCCTCCCCTCCTCCTACACCTTATCTCCCCTCCTACACCTTATCTCCCCTCCTCCTCCCATCTTCCTTCTCCTCCTCCACCTTCCCTCCCCTCCTACACCTTCCCTCCCCTCCTCCTCCACCTTATCTCCCCTCCTCCTCCCATCTTCCTTCTCCTCCACCTTCCCTCCCCTCCTCCTCCACCTTATCTCCCCTCCTCCTCCCATCTTCCTTCTCCTCCTCCACCTTCCCTCCCCTCCTCCTCCACCTTCCCTCCCCTCCTCCTCCACCTTCCCTCCCCTCCTCCTGCACCTTATCTCCACCCCTCCTCCATCTTCCTTCTCCTCCTCCATCTTCCCACACCCCCTCCTCCATCTCCCCCCCCACCTCCTCCACCTTCCCCCTCCTTCCCTGCCTTTCTACATATTAACAACAACCTAGAGTGAACACGAGTATATGAGCCAAGATATATTTGAATTAACAGAAAATCTTTATTTAACCATTTTTTTAAAAAATATGTGAATTAAAAAGAGGAGGTCACTAAAAGAAAGCCCACGGTTGTCAAGACAAATAATTATTTATACATATTCAAAAAATGTCAATATATCATGAATTTACAATATCTAGGTACATGAAAAAAGGTTAAAAATAGAATCCATACAGGTCAAATGAGTAGGGTAAACGATTATATTCAAAGAATGGTGGTATATGTAAGAAGAAATTATCTATTAATATTGTATTTGTATAATTTGTGCTAGAAATAAATAAATCTCAGATAATTACAGGACACAAAAACACAAAAATTGGTGCCACCGAGAACCAGATAGAATATAACCATTCAAGGAGAACAATTATTTTTGCAAAGGAGCTAGTAGTAACCCTATAATGTCCACAGGAGACAAAATTTGCCCCAATCCTGAGACAAAGAAAAAAAATCTCCAGGGTGAGGACAAGAAAATACAGATGGTGAAAAATAGACGATGCAGAGGATGCAGTATGGAGATAAGGTGTTCCAGAGAATGGTAATAAATATTTATCTGCAAGATATACTTCACTCTTATTCCTTTGTATACATTCCACATTATTGTACATTTTTTTTTTTATATTTACAGCGTTCGAGCCATACTAATGCATATCATGTCTTTTTATTAAATTATTTCTTCTCACCTTCCACACTTTATCTATACCTCCGTAGTGACACATTTTTATATATATAATATAATAATATCGATTTATGCATCACGCACTTAGTTTGAGTATGTACTACCTCAGCATTTTACATGCAGCATTACTGCATTTTTTCTTTGTTCTCCACTGCGTACAGGCCTTGCCTATTCACTAGTGCTCTGCCAAAGTTTTGCCTGTTGCAGTGATGTGCACTCCCCTATCCCGCTCACTGGGCGGTTGCCGTGGTGACACATCTTGTGTACCTTGCCGCTCTCGGCCCATGTCATGACGCGTCTGATGTGGGTGGACTGCGGTGATGTCAGACACTGAACCCAGTGATCGCGGAAGTGGAACCGAGAGGCGGGAGCGCTGAACTTATCATGGCGATTGGTGAGTAAACACAAAATTCAAGTGCATTGTAAAAACAGGTTGCTACACATATACAGTCCAGCCCAAAAGTTTGGACACACCTTCTCATCTCTAGAAAAACTATTAAGAGGAGACTTTGTGCAGCAGGCCTTCATGGTAAAATAGCTGCTAGGACACCACTGCTAAGGACAGGCAACAAGCAGAAGAGACTTGTTTGGGCTAAAGAACATAAGGAATGGACATTAGACCAGTGGAAATCTGTGCTTTGGTCTGATGAGACCAAATTTGAGATCTTTTGATCCAATCACTGTGTCTTTGTAGAAAAGGTGAACGGATGGACTCTACATGCCTGGTTCCCACCGTGAAGCATGGAGGAGGAGGTGTGACAGTGTGGGGTTGCTTTGCTGGTGATTTATTCAAAATTGAAGGCATACAGAACCAGCATGCCTACCACAGCATCTCGCAGCAGTGTGCTATTCTACCCGGTTTGCGTTTAGTTGGACCATAATATATTTTTCAACAGGACATTGACCCCAAACACACCTCCAGGCTGTGTAAGAGCTATATGACTAAGAAGGAGAGTGATGGGGTGCTACATAAGATGACCTGGCCTCCACAGTCACCAGACCTAAACCCAATCGAGATGGTTTGGGGTGAGCTGGACCGCAGAGTGAAGGCAAAAGGGCCAACAAGTGCTAAGCATCTCTGGGAACTCCTTCAAGACTGTTGGAAAACCATTTCCGGTGACTACCTCTTGAAGCTCATCAAGAGAATGCCAAGCATGTGTAAGGTAGTAATCAAAGCAAAAGGTGGCTACTTTGAAGAACCTAGAATATAAGACATATTTTCAATTTGTTTCACACTTTTTTAAGTATTTCATTCCACATGTTTTAATTCATAGTTTTAATGCCTTCAATGTGATTCTACGATTTTTAGAGTCATGAAAATAAAGAACTCTTTGAATGAGGAGGTGTGTCCAAACCTTTGGTCTATACTGTATATCAGGAAAGGGGCTCAGGACAATAGTCCCTGATATCTCCCTTCCTGACCGCGTAGGTTGGCACCCTATTGAAACGTAATGGCGCCCCCGCTCAACGATAACTCGCCCTTCTGACCCTATACTGAATATTACAGTGCTGCTGATCTAAATGAAGGGCTTACAAAAATTACAGTGAATATTCCTTATTACCCACATTCATTCAGACCAGTTTATAATTTTTGAGTGGATTTTTCTAATATTTTCATAATCCAACTAGTGGTTCTGGCTCAGTCCACATATAGATATTCTTGGTTTAACCCCTTCAGCCCCGGGGCACTTTCCGTTTTTGCGTTTTTGTTTTTTGCTCCCCTTCTTCAGAGAGCCGTAACTTTTTTATTTTTCCGTCAATCTTGCCATATGAGGGCTTGTTTTTTGCGGGACAAGTTTTACTTTTAAATGAAACCATAAGTTTACCATATGGTGTACTGGAAAACAGCAAAAAAGATTCCAAATGCAGAAAAATTGCAAAAAAGTGTGATGGCACGATAGTTTTTGGGATGTTTTATTCACGGTGTTCACTATATGGTAAAACTGATGTGTGGGTATGATGCCTGAGGTCGGTGCGAGTTTGTAGACACCAAACATGTATAGGTTTACTTGTATCTAAGGGGTTAAAAAAAAATCACAAGTTTGTCCAATAAAAGTGGCGCACGTTTTACGCCATTTTCCGAAACACGTAGCGTTCTTACTTTTTGGGATCTATGGCTCAGTGACGGCTTATTTTTTGTGTTCCGAGCTGACGTTTCTAATGGTACCATTTTTGCGCAGATGCTACGTTTTGATCGCCTGTTATTGCATTTTGCGTAAAACTTGCGGCGACCAAAAAATGTAATTTTGGAATTTTTTTGCCACTACGCCGTTTACCAATCAGATTAATTGATTTTATATTTTGATAGATCGGGCATTTCTGAACTCGGCGATACCAAATATGTGTATATTTATTTATTTTTTAACCTTTTCATTTTCAATGGGGGGAAAGGGGGGTGATTTGAACTTTTAGGTTTTTTTTTTTTATTTTATTTTTTAAAACTTTTTTTTTACTTTTTTTTTTTTATTTTACTAGTCCCCCTAGGGGGCTATAGCGATCAGCAATCCGATTGCTATTATCTATCTGCTGATCACAGCTATACAGTGTAAACAGCAGATTCAGTCACTTTGTTTCCCTCTGCTCTGTGCCGAGGGAAAACGAAAGTGAAACATCATAGCTGCAGGCGTCATCACATGACCCTGTTCTACGATGGCAACCACCGATAGTCACGTGATCACGCACGTGACTTCCGGTGGGGGTGGCGGTAGGTAAAAATCATGGCCGCGCGCATTTAGATCTTGCTGCCAGACTTTGGCAGCAAGATTTAAAGGGTTAATGGCTGCAGGTGGAAGCGATTCCACCCGCGGCTAGCAGGCACACATGTCAGCTATTGAAAACAGGGGGCGGGGCTTAACGGGACACGCTCCATGACGGATATATCCGTCCATGGTCGTGAAGGGGTTAAGTAGATATAAATATTTTGCATATATCCTACCAGCTCCATTAGCCATTTTCAGGATCAGAGTAAATTTCATATGTGTGCAATAGTATCCATCATAATATTAAAATTAGAAACAAAAGAGCCCAATGGCCAGTACTTAGCAGCTCAACGCCCAACGCGTTTCTGCCCCAAGCATAATCAGTTGGAGGTTCATCAGGGGCTGTCCTCAATCAGACCACATCTTATGAAAGGCTGTAATATCAATACACATTGTTAGCAAGTGGCCATCCCATCCCAGATATCCATTCTAGGAGTTGTTAATATATTCAATACTCACAATAGAGCCATATCATTCAGGAGCTGTCCTCAACCAAACCAATTTGTATATCAGTCAGGGACCATGCTGTTCCACATAGCTCAAACCGCAAACACCGTTAATATGGTGGCTAATGACCATTAATTTATGCTTTCATTATATTACAACTGTCTTTTCCTGAGATTACTGCCAGCATGTGGACATATTGGGAACTGAGACTTCACTTTTCTGCTAATTTCTCTTTTTGCCTTGTTACTCATCCTGGGGTTTCTTTTCTCTATTTATCCCTGAAATTGGACAACTTGTTTTGTGTGGACATTATTGGGTTAACAGCTTCTTCCTTGTAACAAGACTGTTTTCTCTTCCTTTTCTTTGAATGGTTATATTCAGGCTGGCTTTTTTCTGACATTTTTGTGTTCTGAATTTTTCTGAGATATATCTTGCAGATATATATTTATTACCATTCTTTGGAACACCTCATCTCCATACTGCATCCTCTGCATCGTCTATTTTTCACCATCTGTATTTTCTTGTCCTCACCCTGGATATTTTTTTTCTTTGTTTCATTCAGGATTGGGGCAAATGTTGTCTCCTGTGGACATTATAGGGTTACTAGTAGCTCTTTTGCAATAATAATTGTTCTCCTTGAATGGTTATATTCTATCTGGTTCTCTGTGGCACCAATTTTTGTGTTTTTGTGTCCTGTAATTTTCTAAGATTTGTTTATTTCTAGCACATATTATACAGATACAATATTAAGAATGTTTTCCTACATATACCACCATTCTTTGAACATTATTGTTTACCCTATTCATTTGACCTGTATGGATTCTAATTTTTACCTTTTTGCATGTACTTAGATATTGTAAATTCATGATATATTGACATTTTTTGAATATGTATAAATACAGTGCCTTGCGAAAGGCTTCGGCCCCCTTGATTTTTTCAACTTTTTCCCACATTTCAGGCTTCAAACATAAAGATAAAAATTTATATTTTATGGTGAAGAATCAATAACAAGTGGGACACAATTGTGAATTTGAACGAAATTTATTGCTTATTTTAAACTTTTATAAAAAATAAATAACTGAAAATTGGGGCGTACAATATTATTCGTCCCCTTTACTTTCAGTGCAGCAAACTCACTCCAGAAGTTCATTGAGGATCTCTGAATGATCCAATGTTGTCCTAAATGACTGATGATGATAAATATAAGCCACCTGTGTGTAATAAAGTCTCTATAGAAATGCACCTGCTATGTGATAGTCTCAGTGTTCTGTTTAAAGCACAGAGAGCATCATGAAGACCAAGGAACACAACAGGCAGGTCCATGATACTGTTGTGGAGAAGGTTAATGCTGGATTTGGTTGTAAAAAGATTTTCAAAATTTTAAACATCCCAAGGAGCACTGTGCAAGCGATTATATTGAAATGGAAGGAGTATCATATCACTGCAAATCTACCAAGACCCGGCCGTCCATCCAAACTTTAATCTCAAACAAGGAGAAGACTGATCAGAGATGCAGCCAAGAGGCCCATGATCACTCTGGATGAACTGCAGAGATCTACAGCTGAGGTGGGAGAGTCTGTCCATAGGACAACAATCAGTCGTACGCTGCACAAATCTGGCCTTTATGGAAGAGTGGCAAGGAGAAAGCCATTTCTCAAACATATCCATAAAAAGTGTCATTTAAAGTTTGCAACAAGTCACCTGGGAGACACAACAAACATGTGGAAGAAGGTGCTCTGGTCAGATGAAACCAAAATCGAACTATTTGGGCACAATGCCAAACGAAAACCTGTTGGAGTCTGGAAAAGACTTGAGACTGGGACGGAGATTTGTCTTTCAACAAGACAATGATCCCAAACATAAAGCTAAATCTACAGTGGAATGGTTCACAAAAAAACGTATCCAGGTGTTAGAATGGCCAAGTCAAAGTCCAGACCTGAATCCAATCGAGAATCTGTGGAAAGAGCTGAAAACTGCTGTTCACAAACGCTCTCCATCCAACCTCACTCAGCACCAACTATTTGCAAAGGAAGAATGGTCAAGAATTTCAGTCTCTCGATGTGCAAAACTGATACACATACCCCAAGCGACTTGCAGCTGTAATCGCAGCAAACAGTGGCGCTACAAAGTATTAACTTAAAGGGGTCGAATAATATTGCACGCCCCAATTTTCAGTTATTTATTTTTTACAAAATTTTAAAATAAGCAATAAATATTGTTCAACTTCACAATTGTGTCCCACTTGTTGTTGATTCTTCACAATAACATTACATTTTTTATCTTTATGTTTGAAGCCTGAAATGTTTGAAACGGTTGAAAAATTCAAGGGGGCTGAATACTTTCGCAAGGCACTATAATTCTTTGTCTTGACAACCTTGGGCTTTCTGGTAGTGACCTCCTCTTTTTAATTCACATATTTTTTAAAAAAATGTTTAAATAAAGATTTTCTTTTAATTCTAATGTATCTTGGCTCATATACTCGTGTTCACTTTAGGTTGTTATTATTGTGAACAGAGCCACTCTCCTATTTTTTTGCTTCTTATAGGATTTCATAGAATATTATCAGTAATAAATCTCACCTACTATTATTTTATGTGTATTACTGATTTATGAAATAAAACTTAAAATGACAATTATCCATGGAGCAGACAATGCATTATTCCTATAGATATATTTGCTCATCTACCTGTTCCTGATTACTACAAACTGAGTGACCACTCACTTTACTCATGTGTCGTGTGTAGTAGGAAACCCAGTTTCCGTCCACTCTTTGCAGACACCTTCTAAGTTTTCTCCATGTATTTTTCTTAGGTGGTCCTGGCATCAGTCCCCGGCCGAAACATCCAAATGGCTGTCAAAATGATCAGCAAAAAAGGGGACAATGAGGACATCATCATGAGAGAGCGGCAGATGCTCCTGGCGGCCAGAGACTGCCCGTTCTTATGCCACCTCTATGCCGCACACCAGTCTCTGAGCATGGCCTATTTCATCACGGAGTATCTGCCCGGTGGCAGCCTGGAGGATATGATCAGAATGTGCGGCTGCCTGAACATCGGCAATGTTAGGTGAGAAAGCTGGAAAATACTTAAAAAGAACCAAGAGGATGGAAAAAAATGTGAGGTCAGGGTGTAGCTAAGGGAGTATTGGCAGGACATATTTTTAGGGTTTTGGATAAAGGAGGTGGGGTGCCAAAGTATTTGGGGATTGTGTCAGAAGGATTTGATAACATTGATACTACACTGTTTTCTCCTTCAGATTCTACACAGCAGAGATGGTGTGTGGCCTCCAGTTCCTCCACGGACAAAACATTGTCCACCGGTAAGCAGAACTTTCCTTTTTCTCTGTCCCCTTTACAAGCTAGAAATATTGCCCCGCTTTCCTGGAGTGCTGTCTGGCTATTCTACCCATCACCCATCTCTTGTATCACTGAGCTCATTTCTTATTCTGTTTTCTTATTTCATTGCAGAGACATCAAGCCGGAAAACATCATGTTGGATGCAGATGGCCACATCCGTATCATTGACCTGGGCTTTGCCCATGGTGGCGTGACCTCCTCCGATACCATCTCTGGAGTGACAGGAACATTCGCTTACATGGCCCCTGAGGTGCATCGTAGACAACGATATGGCGCAGCAGTGGACTGGTGGAGCCTGGGGATTGTGGGGTCCAGGATGGCAGCAGGACGCTCCCCATTTTACAACGGCCCCGTCAAGCAAATGGCTTACAAAGCCATGACCACCGAAAAGCCAAAGTTTCCATCATGGCTTGATGCTGACGTGAAACATCTCATCAAGAAACTGCTGCGCAAAGACCCTCAGAAGCGGCTGGGTGTGTGCGGTAACATCAGAGCGCATCCATTTTTTAACACCATCGGCTGGGAGGAACTGGAGAGAAGGAGAGCACAGCCGCCATTTATTCCATTCAGGCCAGTTCTGGAGAACCATCAACTGCAGTGGCCGGAGCAACAAGTCCTTCACCCTGTGGCCGGATTTACCTATGTGTCACCAAGCTGGGCCCGGTAAGAGCCTCTGGGAATAACTCCCATGAGGAGTTGTTCTCAAAGTGCAGTAATCGTCATCCATTTTGTCTTTTTCCCCTTTTTCTACCAATAACTATGTTGCTTCTGATATTCTTAGGTGGATGAAAAGATCTGGACTGTAAAAGAATCCACGACCATCTGGTGAGTGACCACTGTACATACAGGACACCTCACATATCAGTACATTGTATATGATGTTACATAGGGGAAGGGTTCATTATAAAGACCATTCCTCTAAGTTAACAGAAGAAGATAGATAGATATAGATAGAAGATTTCATGTCTTCCTTTTATGTCTTGCAGGATGAGCCCGTGCCAACTGCTCAGAACGTCTTGCCTCCTGACCCATGCCTTATTTCTCTGTTGCTGTGTGTCACCTCGGCTGCCCTTCAACACCATCTCTCCGTACCATCTTCATGCCACACCATTACCATCCTTCTGCTACTCCAGGTCCTTGACTTGTCCTCCTCCGATCCTGGAATGACATCATACATCACTCCAGCCTGAAGAATCGCTCCAGCCTGAAGATCTTCTACCCCCAGGAGCGGCCTGTGCTAAGTGTCCATCTAGTGAGTTCAGGAATAATAGTCCCTTCCTATAGTCCTGGTGCAGCCGAACAGCAGAATATACTGAAGCGGCCATTATCCCTGAACTCATCATAGCACAGGCCTGGTAAGTAACGCACCCATCACACATTACATCACACACTACATGATAAGTATAGGCACACACATAGCACACAGTACATTTTGTCACTTAGATTTAGTACATAGATTGGCTTTGATCCTGGGATTTAATCTGATCGCCATATTTGGGGTCGGGAAGGAATTTTTCCCCCTAATATGAGGACAATTGGCTCATTCCTCCTAGGGGGTTTTCGCCTTCCTCTGGATCTATTCGGCCTTAAATAGGTTTAGTATAGTAAACTAATAGAGTAAGAAAAAGTTACAAAGAGAATATTTTTTTTTTTAGTTTAAAAGAAAAATTTGTTCCTACAAAAAAAAAATAATAATTAGCACAACTAAATATTTAAATTTTTTCCATTTCATTTATATTACACAGGTTAGATACAATACACAGGTTAGATACAATACAAAGGTTAAGTATCAGCCTTTGATCCTGGGATTTACTCTGATCGCCATATTTGGGATCGGGAAGGAATTTTCCCCCCTGATACGAGGATAATTGGCCGATTCCTCACAGGGGGTTTTCGCTTTCCCTTGGATCAATGCTGCCCATAAATAGGTTTAGACTTATAGATAAATAATTTACACACAATATACTAAAATATAAAATAAACCTAATTGTTAATAAAATCTTCTTTTTACCCCTTTACATCTTTGTGCTTGTCTTTTATTTTATTGGTCGTCCATGATGTCCTTATTATACTGCCTCATATGTCTTATGATCACATTCACCAGTCTCTCCCAAACTATAGTCTTCACGGCTCCAACAGATCCTGTTTTCAGGATTTCCTTAGTATTGCACAGGGAAGAGAATCTGCGGCAACTTCTGATGATTACATAATAATTCCATCACCTGCAATACTAGGGAAATGCTGAAACCATGACCTGTTGGGGCCGTTGTCATGATGTATGTAGTTTTCTCCATCCCATATTTTTGTATAAGATGCCATGTGATGTATTTTACCTTCTCACTGTATTTGCTGTAATACTATGTCTTGTGATGTAAGTGACCATACCTTCCCCAGCCTGTATCATATTGCACTCAGGCTTCAGCAGTAGCTATTGTCATTGATTTGGTGGGGGTTGCATATGCATATTGTTCTTCTCAGCATGGGACTTCTCCAATCTACAACTTGGTAAACAGAACAGAGCCAGCAGTCTACAGTCCATTCATGCATCAAATGGCCAGGGGGAGGTGTGCCCAACTAAGGGGCTGATCCCAGGAGAGAAGAACATGTTAGAGTAGTTAGTTGGAGCTCGGCTGGAGAAGGACTAGGATCCATAGCTGAGGCTGGATCCTGGGGTCTGTGTGTGTGGACTGTTACAGACTGGAGATCCGCGGCCACGTGGGATTGTGTTTTGTTGTTCACCTGTTGGACTCAAGGAACTCATATAAGGACCATTGCCCTAATTCCCCTGGCATCGGAATACCAGGCGGTGCCCCTGGATCTTTTGTTTTTCTGTTGTGGACTCCTTGCAGATTTGAAGGATTTATATTTATGTTTGCTGCTTATTCTTTGTGGTTCCAATAAAGCCCTTTGGATTGTTCCTTGGCCTGGCGTCCCTCACTGCTCTGTTGCATACCCCGTCACAAACTGGTTGGCAGCGGCGGGATCAGAGCAGAAGAAATGGAGGACAACGGCCAATCAATGTCTGAAACCAGAACCTCAGGATACAGGAACTGGACTGTGGTGAGCCTACAAACAAAGGCCCGTGAAGTAGGAGTTCGTTTCAAAGGACTCTCCAAGGAGCAGCTGATTGAGGCGCTAGAAGGAGTCTGCTCGCAAAATGATGTGGAGGAAGGATCCTCATGGCAAACGGAAGAAAGACGGGAGCTGGAGGTAAATACCCAAAAAAGTCAATGGGTTGTGTGGTATGAGGAGGAGATGGCACTGCTTGGAGATGAGGTCACCATTGAATATAAGATGGATGCCATTTGCAGAGCTCAAGAGAGGGCATTGCTGAAGAGGAGGTTTGCTGTAGAAGCAGCTAGAGGCTCCAGACAAACTTTAACCACAGCACCAACTATGAGGGAATTCTCCAGAGTGTCCCGCAAGGACTTTAAGCCATTTAATGAAGCTGCAGGCGACATTGAGGGCTTCTTCCAGGACTTTGAGCATCAGTGTCGATTAATGGAAGTCCCGGACAGGGAGCGTGTCCGGCATCTGGTTGGGCTCCTAGAGGGGGGAGCTGCTGAAGCCTATAGAGCTATGGACCCTCGGTGGAACTGTGAGTATGCGGATATTAAACAGACTATTCTAGAACATTATGCTGTGACCCCAGACACTTACAGGACTCAGTTCTGTGCTTTAGCCTGTGATGGGGAAGTGTATTTTAAGATATATGCTCATAGACTCAAACAAATATGTAATCGCTGGCTGGAGGCAGAGGAGGCCTTATCTTGGGAGACCTTCCTGCAGGTCATCCTAAAAGAACAATTCTTTGCCCAGTGCCCCGCTGAGATCCGGGAATGGGTGCGTGAGAGAAAACCAGCGACAGTGGAGGAAGCTGCTGCTCTAGCTGATGAGGTGCTCACTATCAAGCCTCAATGGAGGGTTCTGTTGGAGGATGGAGAGACGCCTAACAGCTCCACAACACCGGATGCCCCCAGTTATTCTGTCCCCATTGTTCCCCGTTCCTCTAAGCCACCACATGTTGATACCCGTGTTAATGCGCCTCCAGTTGCTTCTACTGTACTTTCTGGAATACGCCGGGGAGAGGAAGTAACAGAGCGCAGGTGTTATGTTTGTAGGCATCCCGGGCATTTGCAGGCCTCATGCCCAGCCAGCCCATGGAGGAATCATCCTCAAACCCCTACAGCACCTTCAGGTGGGAGCCGGCCTCCAAGTTCCCCTACCCCTTACCCAAGAGGACGCCTTGGATGGAGGGAGACCCAGCTCAGATGCTATCAATGTGGACAGCCAGGGCATCGGCAAGTCTCCTGCCCAGCTGTTCAAATGAGGACTGATCCTGCACCCAATCGGATTGTTAATTATTTACAGCCCAGTGCCATGGAGGAAGATGTGCCACCGCTATGTGAGGACTGGCCTAGTGACTCAGCCCCCCATGTTGCACCACCAGGAGTTTACGGGGTGCGACCCGCAGTTATGACGACTTCTGCTCATCAAGGTAAGCACTTGCAGGAGGTTGTGCTGGATGGACAGAGACTTGTTGGATTTTGTGACTCGGGTGCTTTCCTCACACTGGCTGATCCCCGAGTGGTTCGGCCTGAGGCAATCCATAGAGGACCTGGGATTGTCATTGAACTGGCTGGTGGACAATGGAGGACTATTCCCACAGCCACTGTGGATCTGAACTTTGGTTTTGGGGTCAGGCGATGTGTGGTTGGGGTGATGGGTGGTCTGCCTGCAGCTGTTCTCCTGGGCAATGATGTGGGAGAGCTACGATGCCAATTCGTGGCTGCATGAAGCCACATGTAAGTAACGCTCTGCCAGTGTGTACTTAACCAGTGACCTGTAGAGGTCCCTAGTACGCACACAAGTTGGGAGGGGAAGGAATTGTCATGATGTATGTAGTTTTCTCCATCCCATATTTTTGTATAAGATGCCATGTGATGTATTTTACCTTCTCACTGTATTTGCTGTAATACTATGTCTTGTGATGTAAGTGACCATACCTTCCCCAGCCTGTATCATATTGCACTCAGGCTTCAGCAGTAGCTATTGTCATTGATTTGGTGGGGGTTGCATATGCATATTGTTCTTCTCAGCATGGGACTTCTCCAATCTACAACTTGGTAAACAGAACAGAGCCAGCAGTCTAAAGTCCATTCATGCATCAAATGGCCAGGGGGAGGTGTGCCCAACTAAGGGGCTGATCCCAGGAGAGAAGAACATGTTAGAGTAGTTAGTTGGAGCTCGGCTGGAGAAGGACTAGGATCCATAGCTGAGGCTGGATCCTGCGGTCTGTGTGTGTGGACTGTTACAGACTGGAGATCCGCGGCCACGTGGGATTGTGTTTTGTTGTTCACCTGTTGGACTCAAGGAACTCATATAAGGACCATTATCCTAATTCCCCTGGCATCGGAATACCAGGCGGTGCCCCTGGATCTTTTGTTTTTCTGTTGTGGACTCCTTGCAGATTTGAAGGATTTATATTTATGTTTGCTGCTTATTCTTTGTGGTTCCAATAAAGCCCTTTGGATTGTTCCTTGGCCTGGCATCCCTCACTGCTCTGTTGCATACCCCGTCACAGCCGTGAGGAGTGGAGTTTGGGTTCACTTTCATTTCCATATGACTTGAATGAGTGTTATGTTTTATCGGATAGCCTTTCCTCCAATATTATTCTATGGAGCAGCGCCGACTAGCGTTTCTTTGCTCGTGCTAATTTTGCATAAGAAAAAAACTGCAGCATTCTCTAATTGCCAGCGAACATCGGACAGCGGGAACCCATTCAAGTCTGAGTACATGCAGAACATTGGACCACACTTGGATAACATCTGAGTACAGTCCGATATATGCTCTCACATATGAGAATATGATATATTCTCATATGTGAGAGAATTGGATCTCAGTTAGTGATGAGTGATTGTATTCGTTACTATTAACAGAATAGTACAATACTCGGGCTATTTGTTATATAGCGAGTAATGGTGTATTTACCTTGCTATATTCGGATGTCCTGCCCAGCCGTTTTGGTGGCTGATTTGCAGCAAATAAACATGCTGATCTTCTTAACCAATCACAGTAATGCCGCAGCCATCTTGGTTGTGGTGTTACTGTGATTGGCTGGCCGCTCAGCGTCATAGGGTCTATAAAAGACCTTTCGCTGCCATTTCGCGCATACTGCGCCTGGATCCTGCTCTGTATCAGCGTAGGGATAGAGCGAGCAGCTGCTTGGGAGAGTGTAGGCCTCTTAATAACCTAAAAAGGCCTTTACAGGGCTGCCAGCAGCGTATGTTAGTGTAGCGTTCAGAGGGACAGATTTACGAGTAGGGAGAGTGTTTAAAGCAGTGTGTCACTACCTCCATCCCTCCATGTACTGTCCAGAAACCAGAATACAATAGTTATTTTAAGATCTGATAGCACTGAACAAAGACACAGCAGGGAGGGAGAAATTGTGGATTAGGTAGGGAATCGGGACTGGTTTCCACAATAATTAGGGTTTAACAGCCTGACTTGTGCCATCCGTCCACATCAGCCACATTCATACATTGCTATTGGCCTTTGCAAATAGTTACAAAGCAGTGCTCTACTATTTACTGCTGCCTGATACAGTAAAGCACCGTTCCTGTTTCCACAATATTTAGGGCATCATAGCCTGACTTGTGCCATCTGTCCACAGCAAGCCACATTCATACGTTGCTCTTGGCCTTTGCAAATACAAAGCAGGACTCTAGTATTTACTGCTGCCTGATACACTAAACGCACCATTCCTGTTTCCACAATATTTAGGGTTTCACAGCCTGACTTATGTCGGTCATCCACGTCAGTCACATTCATACGTTGCTATTGGCCTTTGCAAATACAAAGCAGGACTCTACCATTTTGTGCTGCCTGGTACAAAGTACTCACTTGTACTTTCTCCACAATATTTTTGGGGTCAAGGTTTGCTTGGCTTGGGCTGTCAACATCTGCAAATATATCAGCAAAACCCAAAATTACAAGAGGCAGTTGTTAAGGGACAGGAACGTGGGCGTGGTGTTGTCAGTGGTGGGCGACAAGGCACTGAGTCTGTGTCAGGTCAGAAGAAGCTTGATGCATCCACTATGTTACTTGCCAATTTTCCCAGCCTGTAATATAAACGTGTGTGGAAGCCAGAAGAGCGAGAGTAGATTCTGTCTTGGATGGCAGACAAGGCTTCTTCGCATTTGTCAAGCAGCAACCAATTTTCCACGACCACACAGTCTACTGTGGATACACAGAAAGCTGGCCCATCCTGGTCCTCCTTCCTCCCCAATTCATCAGTCACAGAAGACAAATGACCCCAATCTTGGCCACTCTGAGGATCTATGTTGTACGTACCCTTTATTGTCTCTGGCGTGTCACCGTGCAGAATGAAAGAGGGACGTGAGGAGGTGGCATACGTTGATTTGCAAGTATTTGAGGACCTACGGCCAGAAGAAAGCCATTTTGAGGAACCAAATTTACTTTCTCCAGAGGTGGAGGCTGATGATGATGAGACACTGTTGCCATCAGGTCAGCCTACAATCTCAAGTGGGAAGGTAGATGAGATGAAAGATGAGGTGGTCGATGATGAGTCCACTGATCCGACCTGGACCGTTGACATGCATAGCCAGCACAGGAACACAGAGGAAGATTCATATGTAGCACCAACACAGGCACCAAGGAGTAGTGATTTGCCCAGCGTGAGAACTGGGTCAACTGTTCCAAAGAGCACCCCTGTGACGCCCTGGGCAAGCCAGGGGTCACAGGTCATAGCACCGCCACACCCTACACCCCAGTTAGGAACACCTAGGCTTCCAAAAATCCTTGTTGCCTTCCTCCAGGGGCTGATGTTCACACCAGGGGGTGGGCCAGGCGGTTGGCTCCGCCCACCGAGGAGTACACAGCCCTGGAGGCGGGAGGAACCAGGCAGATAGAGTTTGGACTGAAAGTAGAAGGAAGTGAAGTGGTAAAGGAGCTGGAGAAAAAGAGTAAAAAGTGACAGTTAAGGAAGCCTGAAGTTGGTCCGGGTGTGTGCCCCGGACAGTGACAGCAAGGTCAGCAGACGGCGGTGATAGTCTGCAGGGGGACTGCTCGGAGGTTGCTGGAAGGACCGCGGACGGGTGGTGACCCGGCGGTCTGGAGCAGTATACGAAGAACAGTCAGCACCAGGGCAGGGGCCTTTCGGATCCCGGCAAGGCTAGGAGTCGCCATAATTTGCCAAATCCGTCAGTGAAGGGGACGTCTGTCTCCTAACAACCAAGTCCCGATTGAAGGCAACAGTCCAACCGTAACGGAGAGACACCGCCACCGCCAGGGCACCAGTTTCTCAGGGCCAGCACCTGCGGGCAAAGTAGGGCTCCTCCGGCCCATATCCAAGCCGGGGAGCGGGTTACCGGTGGGAACCCATCGCAACCATCATCATCTTAGGTGCAGGAAAAGGGGACCGTCACCGTCACCTACTGGGGAAAGCAAGTGCAGCCGTCCGTGGGAACCGTCTTTCCAGCCGTGTGTTTTACCGAGAACTGTGTCATCGTCTCAGGCTGAGTGAGTACCACAGTGCCGCAAGGCACAGAGCTGCCCCCGCGTCCCTGCACCCCACCAAGCCCTGCATCACCCACCTCATCACTGGGCCCCGGGACAACCAACCCCCCTACCCACGGAGGGGAGGACTCGCATCTAGCTGCTCCATACCACCACTCCCGGGATCCCCATACAGAGCAGCGGTGGTGTCAACAAATCACCACAACCGTGGGTGGCGTCACGGACAATAAACTATCCCAAAACACCAATTCCCCTTTTCACTCACGGGCGAGGAACGCCGCTCGAGTCCCCGGGATGCGGCCCATCGCTCGAGCCACCGAGCAGCGGCAGCAGCAGGCCGCAGCAGCCGGACCCGAGCAGTGGGAGAGCGCGGCGCCCCCTCCTCCGCCCGCGACACCCCCACTGTGGCCCAAGTCAGGGCAAGGGGAGTGTTCAGCCGCTGTCTGAAAATTTTTTCTGAAAGTCCTTTGGAGAAAAACATTGCAATCTGTAACATCTGCCATACCAAGTTGAGCAGAGGCCAGGACAAAGGCAACCTGAGCACCACCAGTATACAGAACCACATGGTAGCCAAGCACCCCAGTAGGTGGGCAGAACACCAGGGTACCAAATTTGTGTCTGTGTCAAACCACTGCCATATCGCCTGTTCTACGTCCTTCACAATCTACTGTCCAGGAAGCAGGTGTTCATACATCTTGCCCACAAGGTGCAATTGCACAGACACAGCAAACGTCAACCACATCCAGTTACTTGTCCCAGGAAAGTGTCCAGTTGTCTGTGTCTGAGATCTTGGAAAGGTAGTGTAAATAACCAGCCACACACCCACAGGCACAAAACCTAAACTCGCAAATTGCTGTCCGTGGAGATTTTGCCGTTTAGGCTGGTGGGAACACAGTGTTTCCGTGTTCTGTTGGCTACGGCTGTCCCATGATACAGTGTTCCCAGCCGCCACTATTTTGCCCGGTGTGCCGTCCCTGCGTTACACAAGCACGCATTAAACAATCTCAACCGTGCTCTGACCAACGCTATAATCGGGAAGGTCTACCTAACAACAGACACGTGGACAAGATGTTGTGGACAGGGATGATACATATCTGTCACAGCACACTGGGTGAACCTGGTGGAGGCTAGGATAAACTCGCAGACTGTAACATCAGACATCTTACCCACGCCAAGTATAGCGGGCCCAACTTCTACCAACGTTTCCGCCTCATCATATGCCACTTCTTGTCGCCCCCTCCTCCTCGTCCTGCTCATCATCCTCTGCTGAATTACTCTCCTCATCACTACCAAGCTGGGAGCTGTGCAGCAGCGCATCGGCAAAGCAGCAACACGCTCTGCTGAAGCTGATCTGTTTAGGTCACAAACCACACACTGCAGCTGAGCTGTGGCAAGGTATAAAAGAGCAGACCGATCAGTGGCTCTTCCCGCTGCCCCTCCAACCCGGCCTGGGTGTCTGCGACAATGGGCGTAACCTGGTGGTGGCTTTAAAGGTTGGCAATCTGGTACACGTGCCGTGTATGGCATACGTGCTGAACTTAATTGTTCAGAAATTTATGAAAATATACCCTGGCTTGACGTAGCTACTTGAGAAGATGCACCAAAATAATGCCCATTTCCGCCATTCCTCTACTGTTTTTGATGGTCTTACAGCGCTGCAAAAGTGCTTTAATTTGCTAAGTCACCGACTAATATGTGACCTGCCCACGCAGTGGAACTCTACATTCTATATGTTGACGAAGATTACTGAGCAGCAGAGAGCAGTAGCTAAATACCAGCTCCAACATGCCCGTCAGACAGCGAGTTAGCCACCACACATAACAACTATTGAGTGGGTATTGATCGCTGAGATTTGTGAGGTTCTTGAGAACTTTGAGTACTGCACCAAGCTTGTGAGCGGTGATCAGGCTATTATCAGCTTAACCATCCCACAGCTGTATCTGTTGAAACAATCACTGCATAATCTCAAAGAGGAAGCTTTGAGTGCCCACCATGTGGCTATGGAGCCAGAGTTTCCAATGAGTGATACTACAAAGCCCAGTCAATATTCTGAGGCAACATTGGGTGATTATGAGGAGGAAGAAGACTTTTTTTCTGTGCTACCCATGGCACTCCCAATGCTACACAGGGGACTCTCAACCCCAGCTTCATGTCTGTCCAGCATGGATGGGCTGGAGAGGAGGAGGAGGTGGAGGAGGCGTAGGCGAGTCAGCGTGAGGAGAGGATGGGTATTGATCCTCCTGGTGGGGATACAGAACGTTTGCCTGTTTGCAGCTTGGCCCACATGGCACAGTTCATGTGTAAATGTCTGTGGCAAGACCCTCCCATATTACACATTTTATCCAACAACTGTTACTGCTTAGCCACCTTTCTGGACCCACAGTACAAGGAGAAATTTCCTTCTCTCCTTTTGGAGTCACCAAAAGGGTTGCACAATGGAATCCTTCAAGAGGGTCATTGTAGATCAGTTCCTGAAATCATCACTATCAGACAGCGCTGGCAGCAGAGTTACCGACTCTTTTCAACACCAAGGATTAATGGGGAGAGACACCGACACCAGGTCCAACAGAGGTGTGGGGAAAATGTGCACAAACTGGGCAATTTTCAATAAACCAGGACATCAGCAAGGACTATCTGTGCCTGTAACAATGCCAAGGAGGGAGAAGTTGCAAATCATGGTCAAGGGGTGCTTAAGTGACCATACCTGTGTCCTTTCTGATGCTTCAGTTCCCTTTAATTATTGGGTTTCCAAACTGAACACTTGGCCCGACCTCTCCTTATACGCCTTGGAGGTGCTGGCCTGCCCGGCTGCTAGTGTGACGTCAGGGCGTGTTTTCAGTTCTGCTGAGGCAATTATCACTGATGGGCGCTCACGCCTCTCCACAGAAAATGCAGACACACTTACTCTGATTAAATTCAACAAGGACTGGATTTCTTTGCAGTTTGCAATCCCTCCAGATGAGAGCAAGCCAAACTAAATTCCCCCAAATTGTTCATTTTTGACTACTGCTGTTAACATCTACTCCTTGCCATAAAAAGCCATTTCTTTCCTGTCTCAGGCCATAGGGCTAATTTTTGTAAACACTATGCACATTGTGCAGTGGCGGACAAACTAGGACAGTACTCTTACTGCAGCCTAACTACTATTTGTCATTGGAGGCCCTTGTGATGGGGACTTCCTGCATCAACCATTACTCAGGCCATAGGACTAATTTTTTTTAAACAATGCACATCCGTGTCACATCCTTTCTGTTCTGTATATGGTCCATTTTACATCCGTGTGCCTTCCATTGTTTTTTTTGCGAACCGCAAAATAAAAAAATGGAAGGAGGATTACATACAGCCAAAAGTTAGCAAGATAGATACCTGGATAGATAGATAAATAAATAGATAGCTAGATATAATGTCCTTCTCCCCTGCATTTTGTAATCTTGCACCCTAGAGTGCCTTTCATGTGGCACTAGTGGTGCTTAGCCTTATATTTAGCCAAAAAATAAATAAATAATTAAAAGAAGGATCTGGGGTCCCCCTATTTTTTGTAGTCAGCTAGGCTAAAGCAGATGGCTGCAACCTGCAGACCCAAACTGGCATTTTCACCTTGGCTGGTAATCCAAAACAGAGGGCACCTCATGCTGTTATTTTAAAGTAAATAAATGATTTAAAACAAAAAACGTGGGGTCCCCCCAAATTGGATCACCAGCCAAGGTAAAGCGGACAGCTATAGTCTGGTATTCCTCTAGGGAGGTCCATGGTTATTGGACCCTCCCCAGCCTAAAAAAGGAAGGCTGCAGCCACCCCAGAAGTGGCGCATGCATTAGATTTGCCAATCCTAGCGCTTCATCCAGCTCATCCCTTTGCCCTGGTGCTGTGGCAAACAGAGTAATATATGGGGTTGATTCCAGCTGTGTAATGTCACTTGGCATCAAGCTCTGGCATTAGTGATATCACAGCATCTATCAGATACCCGACATCACTAACCCAGTCAGTATTAAAAAAAAACAGACAGCAAAAAAAATTTTATTTGAAGAACCACTCCCCAAAAATTCCATCTTTCACCAATTTATTGAAAAGAAAAACAAATCCGGGTCCGGTGTCCCACGATGATCCAAAGCATACTCACTGTCCCAGTCAATGAAAAACAGGATGTTTCCCATTGGCTGGGAAAGCAGTGCAGTGACCTGTGCTAACATCATTAGGTCAGGCCAGGTCACTGCAGGGAATTGCGAGCACCGACGTCATGAACTTGTGAGGTCAGCGCTTGTCACTGAGTTCCATGGCAACCACGTTCACACGTGAACTGTCCCGTGAGCCCATGATGTCGCCGCTAGTCACAATCTTGGTTGTCCACGAGACTTGATGTGAGAACGCGGTGTCATGGAAGTCAGTGACGAGCGCTGGCGTCACGAGTTCAGCGGGGATTATCACAACCAGTATTGATCTGAGCTAACCTCCTGATGTCGCCGCTTGTCATCCCGCAGCTGCTCGCACTGCTGTGTGAGTTACTGCGGGGCTGGCCAGGGCAGTGCGAAATACACTGCAGGGGCACCGATACACTGAAGCCACACGGAGGTTCTTCAGTGTGGCTTCAGGGGATCCCAGAAACCATATATATTCTCCAGGCTCTCCCCATTCAGTTTAATCACTTTCCCATCCATTTCAGCCTCAGGCCCCCAGACATCTGTTGGGTCCAGCAGAAAATTACTTGCATTTCCCATTTTCTTGCATTGTACTCGTTATTCGGCACAAATACACAAATATTACAAAGTACTCGTTACGAGTATAGCGATTACGAATATTACGGTACTCGCTCATCTCTAATCACAGTGATTCACCTAAGTCAAGGCAGAATGGAAGCCATATAGGAGTGTCAAGAATTAGACACCGACCCGACGCGTGTCGCTCCAGAGAGCTTCATCAGGGGAGGGTAGTGAAATAAGAAGATAGCACACATATAAATACAGAATGTCGAGTCGGTGTCTAATTCTTGACACTCCTATATGGCTTCCATTGTGCCTTGACTTAGGTGATATTTTCCTCGGACCCTTTTGGGTTACTATTCCCTTGCTGGTACCTTGTTTACTCTTTTGCTCTGCCTAGGCCTAGATTTTGGGTCTCATGCAGACTTACAGTGCTAGATTTTGTTTTCATGCTTTGTTCTTGCATTGTTGACCGGCACTGTTATTTATACTGTATTGGCATTACATTATTAGGGTTCTTACAAATCGCTGGCTCTACTCAGGCTGATATTCTTGGGCTTTGTACAGACCTTTATTGCTATAACCAGTACCTGTGTTCGGTCTCTTGTATTGATGTGCCTGCAGTGTAATTGTATCAGCATCATTTTATTGGGTCCTTGGAGTAAGTGTCCTGTTTTTAAATGTTTTTATGAAATTTTGCACTGAATTATTCATTAATAAATTTCTTGTTATATTTTGCACATTATTTAGTGAGTTGAGTGCTTTTTGCCTACTTCTTTTTCTTCTCTTACACAGTGATTGACACTCGGCTTACACCCGCAGCAGAGTTTGTCTCAGCCATTTACTAGGGATAAGTGATTTATTGTCACTTTATGTTTTGTTACTTTTATAATTATTTTTGGATTTTGTATGTTTGCCAGCAATTGAAAATACCGTTTTTTAGTACCAGGACACCAGTCAATATCATTTTGTGAATATCCATTTTGTCAATTGTTTCAACATTCTGTGCTGAATCATTGTATCACACTCCCTGTATTTCATTATATATATCCGATCAGTCACAAGCTCATGTCACCTGAATCTTGGAAACATTTCCAGAATGTGTCTATATCGTGTATCGCAAAAACTCTCAGATCCCGATGAATCAAAGTGTTAATACCAAAAAACAGGCAGAAACCACTTAGAAAAGTCTCATATTTTTTGGACAATGCAAAGTTGTGTACAATTTAGGAGTTTTGTCATTTTCATGCTATTTTGGGCAACTGTGCCAAAATGGGTGGAGCCGAGGAGGAGCCAGACTAGAATGAGGTATGGAGACGTCGGCACGTTAAATTCTTCTGAAGTGGCTCCAAATCTTATGCCAGAAATGTTACTCCAGTCCCTGAAATACCTCACTATTTTGATGCGCTAAATTAATTTGCAATGTGCGCTTCTTAATGAAATCCGTGCGCTCCTGACTGACTGACAGTTTAGAAAAGCATCATGGGCCCAAACTGTGCTCCCCTACCGCTATATGAGCCCCTTTACCTCTGTTGCATCAGAGGATCACAGTCATACTGAAGCTGGTTGGATCCGCTGATCTGGCTAACTTCTGAGAAGCACTTGCAAACTCCATAACAAAAAGTCTGTAACTGCAGAGCATCTCGCCTTGGAGAATTGCCATCGACATGAAGTGCAAAAGACAACAAAGGAAACCATCTCTACAGATAATACACTATGCTTTTATTTATAAATAAATATATTTGAAATTACATATATTTAATATAATACAATCTCATACATATATGAATGTACAAGTGCAGAAAACAAAGAGAATAAAATACTCTATTATAATAATTATTATTATTATTATTACTATTTATTAATATCAGCATCTTTTTGATTGGTTACATATGAATATAGAATAATTACAACTCTGAGAGTAATTTATGATCTATATACAGTACAATAGGACCACATAAGATTAATGCAGAAGAAGACCGGTCCAATGGCAACAGACAAATGTGGGGCTTCTGCAATCGAAGACAAATTTATACAATACCTTCCTATTCATAAAACAAAGATCCCTTTTCCTTGTTCTCTAAGTATTATTAATTGATTTATATAGTTCTGTTCTTCACAAACCAAATGATACAACTAATATAAATATTTTTCTTCATTGATTGGCCATAAGGAAGCTGTTAGATTTTTCTTACTCGCAGTTCACCACACCGGTCTATGTAAGGATTCCACCCAGGAGTCCTCCTCGTATAATACAGGTGGTTGTAGCCTGGATCTTTCCAAAATCCGTACACTTTGGAGTGTAAAGGGGGCTTTACACACTACGATATCGTTAATGTTTTATCGTCGGGGTCACGTTGTTAGTGACGCACATCCGGCGAAATTAACAATATCGCAGCGTGTGACACTGACCAGCGACCTTAAGCGACCTCAAAAATAGTGAAAATCGTTCACCATGGAGAGGTCGTCCCAAACTCAAAAATCGGTAAGAGTTGTTTTTCGTTGTGGTTCGTCGCTCCTGCGGCAGCAGACATCGCTGTGTGTGACACCGCAGGAGCGAGGAACGTTTCCTTACCGGCCGCAATGCGGAAGGAAGAGGTGGGCGGAATGTTTACATCACGCTCAGCTCTGCCCCTCCGCTTTGATTGGCCGGCCGCTTAGTGACGTCGCAGTGACGTCGCTATGATGGAGAACGTCCCTCCCCCTTGAGGGAGGGATTGTTCGGCAGTCACAGCGCCGCCGCCGACCAGGTAAGTGAGTGTGACGCTGCCGTAGCGATGTTTGCTGCGGCAGCGATCACACGATTTTGCTTGCACGACGGGGGCGGGTACTTACATGCTCGATATCGCTAGAAATTGCTAGCAATATCGTAGCGTGTAAAGCCATCTTTACTATATAGGTCAAGCGCAAGGTATTAATTCAGCATGCAGGATCTTCAGTACAAGCTGAGCTCGTTCTAAAGGGGGCTTTACTCGCTATATCGTTAATGTTTTATCGTCGGGGTTATGTTGTTAGTGACGCACATCCGGCGTCATTAACGATATCGCAGCGTGTGACACTTTTGTGGGACCTAAAACGATCGCAAAAGTGTCCAAAATCGTTTGCCATGGAGAGGTCATCCTAAAACAAAAAATCGTTTACCTCTCAATAGCAATGTTGTTCCTCATTCCTGCGGCAACACACATCGCTAAGTGTGACACCGCAGGAGCGAGGAACGTCTCCTTACCTGCCTCCACTGGCTATGCGGAAGGAAGGAGGTGGGCGGGATGTTACGTCTCGCTCATCTCCGCCCCTCCACTTCTTTTGGACGCCTGCCATGTGACGTCGCTGTGATGCCGCACGACCCGCCCCCTTAGAAAGGAGGCGAATCTCCGGCCAGAGCGTCGTTGAAGAGCAGGTAAGTCCGTGTGACGGGGGTGCGCGATTTTGTGCGCGACGGGCAGCGATATGCCCATGTCGCACAAACGATGGGGGCGGGCACGCACGCTAGCGATATCGGCACTGATATTGTAGCATGTAAAGCCTCCTTAAGTCTTGGTCTGCTGTGACCTGTTGCTTGAAAGCTTCTCTGTGCATCACTATTATATAGAGATGAGCGAATCCTTTGAAATTTGATTGGTTGGCTTCACAAAATTTCCCCCAAAATTGGTTTCTTGAAGAACAAATTTGCCATGAATCTGCATATTGCAAATCATTTAACTTAGGTGCGGACACTGACAGCTTGGGGCCCCTGTGCAAGAAATCGTGCCTGGCCTCCCCCCACATCATCTATGGCGACAAAGCTGCAGATAGCTATATATACACTGCTCAAAAAATTACAGTGAACACTCAAATAACACATCTTAGATCTGAATGAATTAAATATTCTCATTGAATACTTTGTTCTGTACAAAGTTGAATGTGCTGACAACAAAATCACACAAAAATCATCAATGGAAATCAAATGTTTTAACCAATGGAGGCCTGGATTTGAAGACACGTGCCTGTATGACCTTCCTACAATGCCTGGACATGCTCCTGATGAGGTTGTGGATGGTCTCCTGAGGGATCTCCTCTGAGACCTGGAATAAAGCATCTGCCAACTCCTTTACAGTCTGTGGTGCAATGTGACATTGGTGGATGGAGCGGGACATGTGTGGCACCCTGGACAAGCCAGGACGTCACAGGTACTACAACAACACACCCCACACCCCGGCTAGGCACACCGAAGTCAAACACAAATCATTGTTGCCTCCCTCCAGGGGCTGATGTCCACACCAGGGGGTGGGCCAGGCGGTTGGTCCCGCCCACCGAGGAGTTCACAGTCCTGGAGGCGGGAAAGGGAGTTCAGATTAGTTTTAGGAGTTGAAGAAGGAAGTGATAGTAGAGGAGACTGAAGGCGTCCGGGTGTGTGGCCCGGACGGAACAGCAAGGTTGGCAGACGGTGGTGACCGTCTGCAGGAGAGGCTGATTGGAGCGAACCGTAAGGATCGGGGACGGGCGGTGGCCCGACGGTACCGGATAGGGGAGCAAAGAGAAGCCAGCACCATTCGGCAGGGCTTACGGACCCCGACCAGGCTAGGAGTCGCCGTAAAAACTGGTCAAATCCGTTAGCGAAGGGAACCTCCGGGGTTTCCCAGCAGTCAAGACCCGATTGAAGGCAACAGCTCACACCGTAAAGGGAAACACAGTCACCGCTAAGGCTACAGTTCCCAGGGCTAGAGCCTGCGGGCAAAAGGGGCTCCCTCAGCATCCATCCAAGCTGGGGAGCGGGTTACCAGTGGGAAGCCATTGGAACCGTAAACACAACACAGGTGCAGGGAAAGGCAGTCACCATCAACCTACCGGGGGAGCTACCGCAGCCGTCTGTGGGACCCGTCCATCCAGCCGTTTGTTTTTCCCGGAGACTTTGCATTCATCATTGGCTGAGTGAGTACCACCGTGCCGTGCGGCACAGCGCTGCCCCCCGCGACCCTGCACCTCACCAGGCCCCGTAACCCGCCTGCCATACATCCCTACCCCTCAACAACCAACCCCCCTACCCACGGAGGGGAGAACCAACATCCAAGCTGCTCCCTGTCATCGCTCCCGGGATCCCCGTCCAGAGCAGCGGTGGTGTCACAACCTCACCACAACCGTGGGTGGCGTCACGGACAATATCCCTAAACCAAACCACCCCCTTTCACTCACAGGCGAGGAGCGCCGCTTGAGTCCCCGGGATCCGGCCCACCGCTCGAGCCACCGAGCGAGCAGGAGCAGCAGCAGCCGGACCCGAGCAGTGGGTGAGCGTAGCGTCCCCTCCTCCGCCCGCGACACATGATGTCCCAGATGTGCTCAATTGGATTTAGGTCTGGGGAATGGTCGGACCAGTCCATAGCTTCAATACCTTCATCTTGCAGGAACTGCTGACACACTACAGCCACATGAAGTCTGGCTTTGTCCTGCACTAGGAGGAACACAGGGCCAACCGCACCAGCATATGGTCTCACAAGGGGTCTGAGGATCTCATCTCATCTCGGTAGCTAATGGCAGTCAGCCTACCTCTGGTGAGCACATGGAGGGCTGTGCGGCCCTCCAAAGATATGCCACCCCACACCATTACTGACCCACTGCCAAACCGGTCTTGCTGAAGGATGTTGCAGACAGCAGATCACTCTCCACGGCGTCTCCAGACTCTGTCACGTCTGACACATGTGCTCAGTGTGAACCTGCTTTCATCTTGAAGAGCACAGGGTGCCAGTGTCAAATTTGCCAATCCTGATGTTCTGTGGCAAATGCCAAGCATCCTGCACGGTGTTGAGCAGTGAGCACAACCCCCATCTGTGGACGTCGGGCCCTCATGCCATCCTCATGGAGTCGGTTTCTAACTGGTTCTGCAGACACATGCATATTTGTGGCCTGCTGGAGGTCATTTTGAACGGCTCTGGCAGTGCTCTTCCTGTTCCTCCTTGCACAAATGCGAAGGTAGCGGTCCTGCTGCTGGGTTGTTGCCCTCCTACGACCCCCCTGCACGTCTCCTGGTGTCCTGGACTGTCTCCTCCAGTCTCTCCTCTCCTGGTAGAGCCTCCATCCTCTGGACACTACGCTGACAGACACAGCTCACATTGATGTGCCATCCTGGATGAGCTGCACTACTTGTGCCACTTGTGTGGGTCGTAGAGTCCATCTCATGTTACCACGAGTGTGAGAGCACAACCAACATTCAAAAGTGACCAAAACATCAACCAGAAAGCATTGTACTGAGATGTGGTCTGTGGTCCCCTCCTGCAGAAACACTGCTTTATTGAGTGTGTCTTGATAATTGCCAATAATTTCCATCTGATATCTATTCCATTTACACAATAACATGTGAAATCGATTGTCAATCAGTGTTGCTTCCTAAGTGGACAGTTTGATTTCACAGAAGTTTGATTAACTTGGAGTAATATTCGGTTGGTTAAGTGCTTCCTTTAATTTTTTGAGCAGTGTATATATATGTACATCTTTAAATAGCAGGGATACATCATTCCTCCATATGAAGTTGGTATAAGACGACGCAGTCATGAACATGTTGGTCTTGAAATTATTTTTTTCATCTCGGTACATTCTGTAACCCCTTTTGTTGGTATAATGGCAATGGAGGGTATTCATTTTCAGAATATCATATTGGTAGTTTCCATAAATCAGTGGTTGGGACATTATTCATGACTAGCTTGGCACTGTGACATGAGACATTTGATAGAGGCAGAGCCATTTTTTATTCTTAGGCGGGCTTTGCACGTTGCGACATCGCAAGCCGATGCTGCGATGTCGCATACGATAGTCCCCGCCCCCGTCGCAGGTACGATATCGTGTGATAGCTGGCGTAGCGAAAATTATCGCTACGCCAGCTTCACATGCACTCACCTGCCCTGCGACCGTCGCTCTGGCCGGCGACCCGCCTCCTTCCTAAGGGGGGCGGGTCGTGCGGCGTCATAGCGCGTCACACGGCAGGCGGCCAATAGCGGCGGAGGGGCGGAGATGAGCAGGATGTAAACATCCCGCCCACCTCCTTCCTTCCGCATATCCTACGGAAGCCGCGGTGACGCCGGTAGGAGATGTTCCTCGCTCCTGCGACTTCACACACAGCGATGTGTGCTGCCGCAGGAGCGAGGAACAACATCGGACCGTCGCGTCAGCGTAATTATGGATTACGCCGACGCTGCACCGATGATACGATTACGACGATTTTGCGCTCATTAATCGTATCATCTAGGCTTTACACACTGCGATGTCGCATGCGATGCCGGATGTGCGTCACTTTCAATTTGACCCCACCGACATCGCACCTGCGATGTCGTAGTGTGCAAAGCCCGCCTTAGTTAAGTTCATTCACAAACAATTCAGGGATTTGGATTTATAGTCTATCAAGTCTGGGTGGGCACTGTGATCCAACCGCACCACAGCAGAGACTGTTGACATCCTTGTGCCATTATCCTTTGTTCCATCCCCATCTGCTGGTACAATTTATTACTGCACTGTTTTGTATTATGATTATAAAACTCTATAAAATATTTTTTTTTCTCTTTCCATACATTCTCAAAAAAGGCTTAAAATCAAAAAGAGGGGAAAAAATTAATAATTCTCCTGATTAAAGTAAATAGAGGAAAGATAAGCTGTGACTATTGATATTATATACAAATTCACATGGATAAAAAGAAATCATGAAATACATGCATAGATACGCAGACATTAATGTACAGTATGCACACAGACACAAGACACATGCACATGTACAGTGCAGACCAAACGTTTGGACACACCTTCTCATTCAAAGAGTTTTCTTTATTTTCAGGACTCAGTGCCAACCTACGCGGTCAGGAAGGGAGATATCAGGGACTATTGTCCTGAGCCCCTTTCCTGATATACAGTATAGACCAAAGGTTTGGACACACCTCCTCATTCAAAGAGTTCTTTATTTTCATGACTCTAAAAATTGTAGATTCACATTGAAGGCATCAAAACTATGAGTTAAAATATGTGGAATGAAATACTTAAAAAAGTGTGAAACAACTGAAAATATGTCTTATATTCTAGGTTCTTCAAAGTAGCCACCTTTTGCTTTGATTACTGCTTTGCACACTCTTTGCATTCTCTTGATGAGGTTCAAGCGGTAGTCACCGGAAATGGTTTTCCAACAGTCTTGAAGGAGTTCCCAGAGATGCTTAGCACTTGTTGGCCCTTTTGCCTTCACTCTGCGGTCCAGCTCACCCCAAAACATCTCGATTGGGTTCAGGTCTGGTGACTGTGGAGGTCAGGTCATCTGGCGTAGCATCCCATCACTCTCCTTCTTAGTCAAATAGCCCTTACACAGCCTGGAGGTGTGTTTGGGGTCATTGTCCTGTTGAAAAATAAATGATGGTCCAACTATACGCAAACCGGATGGAATAGCATGCCGCTGCAAGATGCTGTGGTAGCCATGCTGGTTCAGTATGCCTTCAATTTTGATTAAATCCCCAACAGTGTCACCAGCAAAGCACCCCCACACCATCACACCTCCTCCTCCATGCTTCACGGTGGGAACCAGGTATGTAGAGTCCATCCATTCACCTTTTCTACAAAGACACGGTGGTTGGATCCAAAGATCTCAAATTTGGACTCATCAGACCAAAGCACAGATTTCCACTGGTCTAATGTCCATTCCTTGTGTTCTTTAGCCCAAACAAGTCTCTTCTGCTTGTTGCCTGTCCTTAGCAGTGGTTTCCTAGCAGCTATTTTACCATGAAGGACTACTGCACAAAGTCTTCTCTTAACAGTTGTTCTAGAGATGAGAAGGTGTGTCCAAACTTTTGGTCTGTACTGTATATACTAGATTTATAGAATAAAACCTGTGGAAAATGTGTAAATATTTAACCATTTTTAGATTTCTTTTTTGCACTTCCCTTTTTGCTCTTCTTCCAAGAGCATTAACTTTTATTATTTTTTTTTAGTCTTGTTATTTGCTGCAGTGGCGTAACTACCGCGGTCGCAGCGATCGCGACCGGGCCCGGGCGGTTTGGGGCCCGCGGGGACCCGGCAGATCAGCAGCCAGCTCCTCTCAGTGAGAGAGAAGCTGCGCTGATCTATCACAGTGCACGCGCCCGACACCGGGCCCTCCTGCCCGATGTCAGCAGCGGCACCGGGGCCCCCCTCCCCCGTCACCACGCACAGTAATAATGAAGCAAAGAGCGGCCGGCGCCGCTCTGCATCATCATTCTGCCCCTGTGCCTGTGCGGTGACGTCACTCCTGTGCGACTGCTGTGCTGAGTGCACAGAGCGCAGGGAGGGAGGACGCCGCCGACCGCAGCACCGGGAGGACGAGCAGCAGTGGAAGGAGGAGAGCAGGGACTCGGGAGTACAGCATCAGTGGAACAAGGAGACGTCAGGACAGAGCAGCAGTGGAAGGAGGAGAGCGGTGAGTACTTGGTTTTTTTTTTATATATATATGAGTACACGGTGGTCAGAGGCCTGGAGTGGGGAGGCTGCATTATACTGTGCATGGAGGCCTGGGGTGGGGAGGCTGCATCTGTACATGGAGGCCTGGGGTGGGGAGGCTGCCTGATACTGTACAAGGAGGCCTGGGGTGGGGAGGCTGCCTGATACTGTACAAGGAGGCCTGGGGTGGGGAGGCTGCATGATACTGTACATGGAGGCCTGGGGTGGGGAGGCTGCCTGATACTGTACAAGGAGGCCTGGGGTGGGAAGGCTGGATGATACTGTACATGGAGGCCTGGGGTGGGGAGGCTGCATCTGTACATGGAGGCCTGGGGTGGGGAGGCTGCCTGATACTGTACAAGGAGGCCTGGGGTGGGGAGGCTGCCTGATACTGTACAAGGAGGCCTGGGGTGGGGAGGCTGCATGATACTGTACATGGAGGCTTGGGGTGGGGAGGCTGCCTGATACTGTACATGGAGGCCTGGGGTGGGGAGCCTGCATGATACTGTACATGGAGGCCTGGGGTGGGGAGGCTGCCTGATACTGTACAAGGAGGCCTGGGGTGGGGAGGCTGCCTGATACTGTACATGGAGGCCTGGGGTGGGGAGGCTGCCTGATACTGTACATGGAGGCCTGGGGTGGGGAGGCTGCATGATACTGTACATGGAGGCCTGGGGTGGGGAGGCTGCCTGATACTGTACAAGGAGGCCTGGGGTGGGGAGGCTGCATGATACTGTGCATGGAGGCCTGGGGAGGCTGCATTATACTGTACATGGAGGCCTGGGGAGACTCCATTATACTGTACATGGAGGCCTGGGGAGGCTGGCAGCATTATTATACATGGAGGCCTGGGGAGGCTGGCTGCATTATTATACATGGAGGCCTGGGGAGGCTGGCTGCATTATTATACATGGAGGTCTGGGGAGGCTGGCTGCATTATTATACATGGAGGCCTGGGGAGGCTGGCTGCATTATTATACATGGAGGCCTGGGGAGGCTGGCTGCTATATTATACATGGAGGCCTGGGAGGCTGGCTGCTATATTATACATGGAGGCCTGGAGAGGTTGGCTGCATTATTATATATGGAGGCCTGGTGAGGCTGCATAATAAACATGAAGGACACCTTATACATTGAATATAGAGGTGTAATATACATAGAGGTCTATGAGGCTGCATTATACTGGAGGTCTATAGGGCTGTATTAAAATGGAGGTCGGGGGGGGGGCTGTATAATACAAAATGAAGGGACACCTTATACATGGAATATAGGGGTGAATTATACATGGAGGAGTATGGGGCTGCATAATACCATCTGAAGTTTTATGGGGTTGTGTTATAATACATATAGGACTATGGGGGCTGCATTATAATATATGGAGGACTATGGAGGCTACCTTATACATGGACTATGGAAGTGCATTATAAAACATGGAGGACTATGTGGTGCAGTATAATATATGGAGAACTATGGGGTGAATTTTAATACATGGAGAACTATGGGAAATGCATTATAATTGAAGGGCTACTTTATACATGGAGGATTATGGGGGTGCATTATAATATATGGAGGGCTATGTATCTGCATTCTAATATATGAAGGGTTATGTGAGACCCTTTATACAATTATTTGGAAGGCTATGTGGGGGCTGTTATAGTATTTTGAGAACTTTATACAGGGGGGACAAAGATACAAGTATGGGATGGAAATGTTTTGTGCTGAGGGAAAAAGGCTCTTTCCCTCAGCAGCCAACTTTCCCATGCTCTGCTATACATCTCTCAGCACCCAGCTTTCCCATGTTCTGATATACATCTCTCAGCACCCAGCTTTCCCATGTTCTGATATACATCTCTCAGCACCCAGCTTTCTCATGCTCTGATATGGGAAAGCTGGGTGCTGAGGACAAGATAAATATCAGAACATAGGAAAGCTGGGTGCTGATAGAGGGATTTCAGGGTGCTGTGGGTGAGAGCCAAGTGTCAGCGTCATTATCCTGTACCCCGAGTGTCAGTGTCATTATCCCTTACCCCATACCTCCCAACCGTCCCGGATACAGCGGGACTTTCACGCTTTACGTTGTTTGTCCCGTTGCCACGATCGGGACGGCCGGCTCCCGGGCTCCGCCCACCCACTCTCTCTCCGCCTCCCTGCTTTTCCCTCCTACCATCCCAGTAGACGTGGCATAACAGAGAGGAGCGCTGCCTGTGCTGCTGCTGGTACAGTAAAATCTCCCCAGCGCTGATTTCCCTCCCTCCCCCCCCCTCACCCCCGGCCGGAGCCTCTCTGTGCGGTCGGCCGGCCGCCTGTCTGTGCGGTCGGCCGGTCGCCTTTCTGTGCGGGCGCCCCCCCGGCCGCCTGTCTGTGCGGGCGCCCCCCGGCCGCCTGTCTGTGCGGGCGCCCCCCTGCCGCATGTCTGTGCGGGCGCCCCCCTGCCGCCTGTCTGTGCGGGCGCCCCCCTGCCGCCTGTCTGTGAAGGCGACCGGCCACCTCACTGTGTGGGCGACCGGCCGCCTCACTGTGGCTGCCTGCGTGTCCATGCTGGAGGCCCGCCGGCTGCCTGCGTGTCCATGCTGGAGGCCCGCCGGCTGCCTGCGTGTCCATGCTGGAGGCCCGCCGGCTGCCTGCGTGTCCATGCTGGAGGCCCGCCGGCTGCCTGCGTGTCCATGCTGGAGGCCCGCCGGCTGCCTGCGTGTCCATGCTGGAGGCCCGCCGGCTGCCTGCGTGTCCATGCTGGAGGCCCGCCGGCTGCCTGCGTGTCCATGCTGGAGGCCCGCCGGCTGCCTGCGTGTCCATGCTGGAGGCCCGCCGGCTGCCTGCGTGTCCATGCTGGAGGCCCGCCGGCTGCCTGCGTGTCCATGCTGGAGGCCCGCCGGCTGCCTGCGTGTCCATGCTGGAGGCCCGCCGGCTGCCTGCGTGTCCATGCTGGAGGCCCGCCGGCTGCCTGCGTGTCCATGCTGGAGGCCCGCCGGCTGCCTGCGTGTCCATGCTGGAGGCCCGCCGGCTGCCTGCGTGTCCATGCTGGAGGCCCGCCGGCTGCCTGCGTGTCCATGCTGAATGGGTGTGGATGGGGAGTGGATATGGGCGTGACTGTGAAATGGGTGTGGTTAGGGGGCGTGGCCTAAAAATTTGCCGCGGCGCGCTGCGCGCGCCGCAAACTTTGTCCTTCTTTTCCTTCTTTAAAAGTTGGGAGGTATGCCTTACCCCAAGTGTCTGTGTATGTGGAGGGGGGGCCCAGGTCTAAACTTTGCACCGGGGCCCATCCAACTCTAGTTACGCCACTGATTTGCTGTATGTAGTTTTGAATGACATTTATTCTAATGTGTAATGTAGTGAACAAATTTAAATGATGAAAAAAAACGCAATTCCTCCATTGTTTTTTGGCTTTCCCTTGTTACGGAATTCATTGTGTGGTAGTAATGACCTGGCAAAATGATTGTTCATGTCAGAATGCTAATGGAAATCTCAAACACGTATAATTTTTTGTTATATGTGCATGTATGTATATATAAATATATATATTTTGTGTATATATAATATAATTTTGTTTATAAGTTTCGTCTTTAGTTTTGTACAAAAATAAAAAATATTTGTCAAGATTTTCTGAGATCCATAACTTTTTGATTTTTTTAATCTATGGAGCTGTGAGATGTGTGGGTTTTTTTGCCTGGTAAGCTGACAGTGTTATTTGTATCATTCTGTGGTACAGGTTTGGCCTGTGACACCTTAAACAATTTTTATTGCACTTTTGGGAGATGTGCAGTGACTGAAAAATGGCAAATTAAAATTAGATTTTTTTTTTCTACATTCAAGCTGACTTTTTGTTTAATTAACCTTAGATTTTTGAAAAATGGACATTTACAGACTTGGAGATACCGAATATGTTTATTTTAATTTCTTCATTTTTTTAAATTAGAAAATGGGGGGTGATTTATTTTTAATCTTTTATTATTTTTAAACATTTTATTTATTAATTTTCAGTGGGTACTTGAACTTTTGATCACTTGGTCTATATAATGCACTATTACAGTATTGATGTATACAGTAGTATTGATTATTCTCTTCAGGAGGCGCTTCTTAGAAGGATTTAAAGGGAACCTGTCACCAGGATTTTCCGTTATTTGTTGCAGCCACCATCAGTAAACCCTTTTATACAACATTATGGAATACTGCATTTAAGTGCCCAGGACGATCTGTATAATATAAAACACATATTTTATTATAATCACCTGCGGGGTAATCTGGTCCGATTGGCATCACTGGTCTCGGTTCAGCTCCTCCTATGTTCATTCCATCGCCGTCCTCCTTCCCTGCTCCATGTGGATAATGCTTCCTATGTCATTCACACAGTCTCCTCCATTGCGCTCCTGTGCACACTCACTTCTCTCTGCCCTGACTTTCCTTGTATTTTGTTCCTTCCTCCTCCCTGTAGCTCCTGGGATGTCTGCATTCCCTGCCCTTCTTCTCCATATAGTGTTTGTATCAGTCATCTTACATGTAACATGCTGCCAGCCCTCTGAAAAAATCACTCTTTTTACCATCTGCATTTATCATCAATACAAGATTTTCAGTTAAAACATTCTTCTTTTTTTGGAGTCTTCAGTTAAACTATCTGAGGAACTGATATGAACATGAGTACGGTCAATACGAATACCCTAAGAAACAGTCTGTTCAGGCGCCATCACACCCTAGATATCCATGAGTCAGAATAGATCAGGTAATATAGTATGTAGCAGTGGGTCCCAGTATCTGGTTGGCCACTGACACCCCAATCTAAAGCCCGCTTTACACGCTACAAGATATCTTACGATGTGTCGGCAGGATCACGTCGTTAGTGATGCACATCCGGCATCGTATGGTACATTGCAGTGTGTGACAGCGACGTGCGATTGCGATTGAACGAAAAACCGTTCATCGCACGCATGTCGTTCATTCCTGACGAATTGAACGTCAGATTGTTCATCGTACCCGGGGTAGCACACATCGCAGTGTGTGACACCCCGGGAACGATGAACAGATCTTACCTGCCTCCTGCGGCTCCCGGCCAGCAATGCGGAAGGAAGGAGGTGGGCGGGATGTTTACGTCCCACTCAGCTCCGCCCCTCCGCTTCTATTGGCCGGCTGCCGTGTGACGTCGATGTGACGCCAAACATCCCGCCCACATCGAGGTCGTATGGAAGGTAAGTATGTGTGACGGGGGTTAATCATTTGTGCGGCACGTTCAACAAATTGAACGTGCTGCACATACGATGGGGGCGTTGCAAATCGCATATGATATCGTATGCGAAATTGCAACGTGTAAAGCAGGCTTAACACTGCCTGCAAAAGGTTTGTGTGTTCTTCCATGTTTGTGTAGTGGGAATTAATTTAGATTGTGAGCCTCAATAGGGACAGTGATGATAATGTCTGTAAAGCGCTGTGGATTATAATGGCGCTGTAAAAGTAAGTAAAATAATACCAATCACTGTCTTTTGCTATTTCCAACACCTTATCCTCTTCTGGATAACCTGATTGCATTTGAGACCTGTTAGCTCAAACAATGTCTTCTTTGTGACCTTGGGAGGGGTCACTATTTCAATAGAAAGTGCTCAGTATAAATGAATACACCCCAACAGATTTATCAGAAAACCTTCAGTTTCCTTTTAGAACTTTCTATGGGATACCTTACTACAAATATTTCCACAAATGTGGGACATTGATTGCAAACAAGGTTTGTTATTTAGCACACCCAAAAAAGTAATTTTACTAACAAATTCATTTAAAATCATGTTGCAAAAATTTGTACACCCCAAGGAAATTCTTAAGAATAAAGTTAAAAATTGGGCTACAAAATTCTAATGATCAGGAATTCACCACCAATAAGTCTTACATGTCCAGAGGACACTTAACTAAAAAAGGACATGGCTTAACAAAGAAAACCCATTCCCATTTCATGCTGTTAGCAATATTACCATATGGAAAAGAAATGTTACAAGACCAGAGAAAGAAAGAAAATAATTTTTTTACATTAGAAAATTGAAGATTATAAGATGATCAGCAAAGCTTTGTTTATCCTTCAGAATACTGTAGCAAAAGTGACATAATTTTTAACAAAGACAGATCTGCAACCATCTAACAAAGACTTCTAAGCAGACTACACACAACTAACAATCTTATTTTGATGAGAAGGGTTGAAGAAAATCGACATGCAAGTTCACTTGTGCAGTTAGCTAAAAGAAATAGAAAGCCAAACGGGTGTTTCTACAGATGAATGGCTTGCATAGGTGTCGGTCATGAAGGAAGCCTTCCTAAAGTCCATGTAGAAAAAAAAACAACCTACAATTTGGCAGGGTCCATGCGGAAAAATATGAAGACTACCGGGAGTGGTGAGATCAAGAGAAATGTTTTTGGAACTGATAGCTTCAAAACTGTATGGCATCTTAAAGGTGAGAATAACAAGGAAAATGCATGGTGCCTACAGTGAAACATGGTGGTGGTAGTATCCTTATGTGGGGTTTCATGAATTCACAGCTCTATATTGAAAGAGAAGATGCTACCATCACTCTGTGTCCTTGGTAGACATGCACTTTTCCAACATGACAGTGTGATTGGATGTTGTAGTTGATGTACTTCTTGTGCACTCAGGGGTGATTAGATGATCATCTGTCCGAGTCTGACGTCCTTCTGCTTCCAGTAAGGTCCAGTTTGTACTTCGCATGGCAGCCTCTTCAGCGTATGCTCAGTACAGACTGTTCTTAAATTTACAGGCAGTTGGCAACCCAGGAAGAGTAGTGGCATACACTAAATGACGGTAGAAGTTTTTGTAAAAAAAGCTTAAATGTATACGCTATGTACAGTAATGCAAAACTTGATTTTTGGGGGGAATGTGACACCACACTCCTTTATCTCCAGCCCTGTTCCCCTTTTTTCACCTCTCTTCTCCTCCTGATTTCCCAATCAGTATGCAGGTTTCATTTAGTGGAAACCGAAGCTGTTTGAGATGAGGGTGCAGTGTTGCCCACCTAATTTTTTAATTTAGTTGTCCATGGTTATATAATTTTAAAATGCAAAAAAATATGTATATTAAAATTAGAATTAATGCAGATCAATTTGCAGTAGTCAGTCCATCAGTTTAGTATTCTCTTGCCACTGGTTAGAATTCCCGAGAACCACCTCCTACCTCACTGCATCCACAGCTCTTCTTTTGATTACCAGCCTAATACAATGTGATACAGTAGTGACCAAACGTTTTGCTTTTTTTTGTGCTTACTTCTGTTTGGTTGTTGTGATGCCATTTTCCTGGTGATTTTGTAAACCAGAAGCAAATGGTTGTCATCTCTAAGGATGAAAATTGTGTTTTACATTGGTTAATCCCTTTCTGTGTTAGTTTTCCACATTTTTTGGGCCAAATGTTTTATTATTTTGTCATGGGTAGTCTAATTTTGCCTAATTTGTTTTTTTGGTTGTGTGTTTTTGAATAAAAAATGGCACGGACAAAGCTAAATTTACCCCCAGATGTCAGGAAGCTTATTATTCTGAGAGTGAAGTTAGGCAAAAGCCCAAAAGAGGCAGCTATTGAATTCATCTGTTCTTAGAGTCAAGTGTCACTTATAATAAAGAAAGAAAATGGGAGGTTATGGAACAGGTGACAAACCTAGAAATGGACGACCATGGAAAACTTCCTTCAAAGTTGATCACATTATTAAGAAAAAGTCTGTATCTGATGTCCATAAAAGTCCTGTACAGATTTCACACAAAATGAAGGAAAAATATGAGGTCAAAGTGAGTCGCCAAACTGTGGTGTGATGGCTAAGAGCAGAAGGCTTGAATGCAAGTCAAGAAGCCTTTCATCTCTGCAAAGAACCGGTAGGTCTGACTTGAGTTTGCCAAAGAACACAGACAATGGAAAGAGACAGATTGGTCTAAGGTGTTGTGGTCAGATGAATCAAAGTTCAATCTATTTAGTAGTGATAGCAAGCACCATACATACCACCCAATTGGAAAATGTAATAATGTAAGGTACCAAAAACCTACAGTGAAACATGGTGGTAGCAATGTCACGGTTTGTGGCTACTTTTCTGTATCTGCCATTGGCCCTCTGCATAGAATTGATGGAAATACGTACAAGATATACTGGAGAATGTAATGCTACCACATAGTAAAACCAAAGTAGGCAGGGGCTGGAAATTCCAGCAAGACAATGATCCTAAGCACATATCGAATTTAGTCAAAAATTGGTTAGCAAAGAAAAATGTTCACCTGTTGCAATGGCCGAGCCAATCACCTGATTTACACCATATAGAGCACCTTTGGATGAGTTAGGGTGACGAGCTGGGGCCCATACCCATAGCAATAAAGATGAATTGTTTGTAGATTTGCAAATGGAATCCCTCAAGATTTCTTGAATCCCAGAGTGGTTTCAATGCCCCGTCGGTGTGGTGCAGTCATTAAAGCAAGATGTTCTGCTACAAAATACTAAGTTATGGAATTGTAAACAATGAATTACTCTCTATGTTGTGATCAATAAATAGTATATGCAAAACTTTTGGCAGTCAGTTTTCTTGAATTAAATGGCCATGTCTATATTCAAAAGCATTTTGGTTAAAATTAAGGTCTTGCATGATGACAACTTCATGCACTTTCAATTTATCATCAAGAAAATGGCCTCACAACAACCAGGCAGAAGTAATCACAATTAACAACACCCAAGACAGTCACAACAGACTTCAATGAAGTGAAAGGCAACAACTTCAGGAACATATAAAAACGACAAAAAAGAGAAGTCTTTGGATTTGCCTCATATACCAGTATATCCCATGGCCCAAAAACCACCAACAACAATGCAAATTGCACATAGAAAAATCTTTAATTGATTGGGTCAAGCATATAATTTTACATGGGATATAAAACATTATAACAGGTAAGGAGGTAAAAAGACACATGAGAGCGAACAAGAAATCCCCATGTGAGGCTGCATGGATCTAGCAGGGTAAACACAAGGGTATATTCCCAGCAGGGCCAGTGTAAGTGCCTTCACAGCAAACAGATTCAATGTGAAAGACAGAGCAGTACTAAGTAAAGAATCATAGGCACATTTACCCAAACACATAGCCCGGCAAGGAATCCACCAAATGTAAAACTCACATGCAGACGCACAGGGGGAGCAGTCCCAATACGTATTTCGTGATGACTTCCTCAGGGGACCGTGGACAAAGGAGGGGAATGGACAAATTTATACACTAGTGTATATCAAATCATTTGCAGCACCTGTCACGGCTGCAGAGCTAAAGCACACTGAGCAGGCGTGGGCGGCTACTCCAGCATCACCTGGGCTAGGGAAAACCCTATGATGACGTCACATTTACCCAGAAGACGCTTCAGGGAGAGCCGTACACACTGCACATGTGCAGAGCCGCAAACAGGAAGTAAAGCTGCAAATGCCATGTCTACTCCTGGCAGAAGAAAGGGCAAATCGCATTAGGAATCACAGATAATATAGAACACTGTACAGGGACAAGAATATATACAATTACATCATAATAGCATCCAAAAAAGATGTACATGAAAGACATTAACACTGTTTATACAATATCAGATATAACAACATTTTCATCAATAAAACAGAGTCTAATAAAGAATCACATATGGAGGACATGAGCATATTGTATTCCTTCCCAGATCATGTTCAATGCAGACGGACCACCAGGTTAATGACACAGAAAGATATGCACCAAGGGTACAAAGTAAAAAACTGTAAAGAAAAAGAGACATAAAGGGAGTCCAGTTAAAAAATTTTTTAAAAACCATTATATACAGAGCAGATTCAGTGCAGGGAACCCGCAGCCAAAACCAATTACACCCTATAACGGGAACCACATCAACCGCAGATGAGATCAACTGATTTATAAATAGGAAATAAAGGTCTGCCTCTCATTCAATCCCCGAGGGACCACTGTGTCAAGGAGAAATATCCAGCGACATTCCACCCGTGCCAACGCCTTATGGATGTTACCACCCCTCAGTCCAAGGTGCACACGGTCAATCCCCCTCACCTTAAAACTTGAGGGGTCAGACCCATGATACAACCTAAAATGGCGGGGGATGGTCTTAAGGGAATCAACATCCTCAGATTTCGCTTGTTTGGCAGCGATGATATCTCTAATATGCTCCCTCGTCCGGACCCGTAATTCACGACTAGTGAGTCCGACATATATTAAGTCACAGGCACACGTGGCGTAATAAATTACGCCCGTGCTACTGCAAGAAATATATTGTCGGATCTCAAATGTTTTGGAGCCGTCCGAGGAAGTAAAGGATGTTGCCCTGAGGATGTTCCCATGACGACACGCAATGCATGAGCCACATGGATATGATCCACAGATAGGACGTCCCATCATGAATGGTGGTTTCTTTTGTGCCACATAATGGCTTTGGACCAACATGTCGCGCAGGCTTCGGCCCCGACGTGCCGTCATGAGGGGTCGGTCGGGAAGCATATCTTTCAGCACTGGTTCTGTTTGTAAAACAGACCAGTGTTTAGTTAATATGCCACGGATGTGGTCCCATTGGCGGTTGAATGAGGAAATAAAGCGCACCTTAGATTCAGCAGGCTTCGTCTTGTCAGGATTAAAACGCAAAAGTAGTTGGTCTCTTGAAGCTGCTTTAGCGCGTCTATAGGCCTTTTTAATGGATCTGGCACTGTAGCCCCTCTCCCTGAACCTATCACGCATCTCACTGGCTCGACCCTCAAATGTATCCGTCTCTGAGCAAATCCGTTTAAGGCGGATAAATTGCCCGGTAGGGATCGCATTGATGGTAGATTGTGGATGGCCAGAAGATGCATGTAACAGGGCATTCACAGAGGAGGGTTTCCGATAAATGTCAGTGGTCAGAAGACCCTGATCATTAATGGAAATACCAATATCCAAAAAATCAACCCTAGACGGATCAGCCTGATAGGTGAGATAGATGTTATAGGAGTTGGAGTTCAAGTGGCGCACAAAGCCCTCAAGCTCCAGGGCGGTCCCCCCCCAGATGACAAAGATGTCATCAATGAAGCGGAGCCAGCACTGCACATGGGAGCTAGCCGGCACGCCGTCGCCGAAAACCTCCCTCTCCCAGTAACCCAGGAAGAGGTTTGCGTACGAAGGCGCGCACGCCGCCCCCATCGCAGTGCCGCGCCGCTGGAGGAAGAACCGCTCACCGAAGGTGAAGGCATTGTGCGTCAGTACGAACTCCAACAATTCCAGAATCAGGTGTTGTAATGGTGGTGCCCAGTTACTCATACCCAGGAAATACTCAACTGCCTGCAGGCCATGCTCATGACAGATGTTGGTATATAAGGTCTCAACATCCAGAGTCGCCAGCAAAATCCCACGCTCAACTGTCAGGCCATTAATCCTCCTAAGGACGTCCGAAGTGTCTCTAACATGGGAGGGCAGCGTCTCAACCAGAGGTTGGAGATAAAAATCAATAAATTTGCATACTGCATCGCATAGCCCTCCGATGCCAGAGACAATCGGACGTCCAGGGGGAACCCGAGGGTTTTTATGTATTTTAGGCAAAAGGTAGAACGTGGGCGTTACTGGCATATCTGGAAGGAGACCATCATACATCTTCTTAGTAATGGTACCCGAGGCAAGAGCATTCTCGAGTATGAGAGTCAACTGGGTCAGGAAACCATTAGTTGGATTGGAGGGGAGCATCTGGTAGAAGTCTGTATTTCTCAATTGTTTGTACACCTCACGCTCATACATGGCAGAAGGCCAAACCACCACGTTACCCCCCTTGTCCGCTGGTTTAATGATTACTCCCTCTAGTTTCCTCAGTTCCTCGAGGGCTCGCTGATGTTTAACAGCAAGGTTATTATTATTTGTTCTCTTAGAGAGGGATCTCAGGTCACCCATAACTAAGTCATGGAAGACTTGTACCTGAGGACACAGCGAAAACGGGGGGAACGTGGTGGAGCGCGGATACAAACGTGTAGGAAAAATATTATCCAACTCACCAGATGCCTGTCCCTCCAATTCCTCAAGTGTCCGCACAGCCTCCTCCTCCCTCTCGACGGTGCAAGGGTTCAGGCTCGGTCCTCTAGCATGTATTTTATGGAGGACCACCTTTCTGAGGAACAGATTCAGGTCCTTAGCGACTGTAAAAAGATCAAAATTACAATCAGGTACAAAGGTTAAACCTAGTTTTAGGACCTCAATCTGGTCAGTAGTCAATTGGACCTGAGATAGGTTAATCACCTCCAGTTGGTTGGAATTGCCCTTCTTTGGAATTGCTCCCAAGGTGGATTTTCCAAGGGCTGGTGATGTTTTCTCGGGTCTATTTTTACCCGAAAAACCTCTCGTTACAGGTCTAGATGAGGCCTGAGATGTAGAACTTTCATCCTCCACTGAGGAGATGGAGGAGGCTGACACGGAATGAGGGAGTCCGACAAAATTTCTCCTCCGACGTGTTGTCCCTTTCCACCGATACACCTGCTGATTCTTATAATCAGTAACATCACGTTGATATTTTTTTGTTTTATTAGAGACCAACTCCTTTTCCCACTTGACAAATTCCTTATTCATTGTCTCGTGGAAATTAGATAGCTCAGCGGGGGTGAGTTCCTTCGTGGTACGGTCTTGTAGAACAGAAATCTCTTCATCAATGGCACGGAGAGAGGCCTCATTATTGTTAATAAGAAGCCCCATAAAGGACCTGGAGCAAACAGTAGCTGCTTCCTCCCAGTCCCTTTTGAACGTCTCATCCGTGACATTAAATGAGGGAAAGACCTGTACCCTAAGACCTCTGGGTATTAACCCCCGATCAACATAGCGCTGCATAAATGCCTTGTTCCACCAGAGTCTCATTCTGCGGTTGAACAATACTTTGATTTGGCTGCAAAGTTCCCTGTGACTTCTTGAATCCGCTGAATTGTCCACTTCGCCCTCTGTGTCAAAAACCTGGTTTAATTGAGTTTGCCACGCGGATTCACGGGCTTTAAAGTCCATGCTGCTTGGAAAAATGACTGTGAAAAAACACAGAAAGAGACAATTAACAACACCCAAGACAGTCACAACAGACTTCAATGAAGTGAAAGGCAACAACTTCAGGAACATATAAAAACGACAAAAAAGAGAAGTCTTTGGATTTGCCTCATATACCATTATATCCCATGGCCCAAAAACCACCAACAACAATGCAAATTGCACATAGAAAAATCTTTAATTGATTGGGTCAAGCATATAATTTTACATGGGATATAAAACATTATAACAGGTAAGGAGGTAAAAAGACACATGAGAGCGAACAAGAAATCCCCATGTGAGGCTGCATGGATCTAGCAGGGTAAACACAAGGGTATATTCCCAGCAGGGCCAGTGTAAGTGCCTTCACAGCAAACAGATTCAATGTGAAAGACAGAGCAGTACTAAGTAAAGAATCATAGGCACATTTACCCAAACACATAGCCCGGCAAGGAATCCACCAAATGTAAAACTCACATGCAGACGCACAGGGGGAGCAGTCCCAATACGTATTTCGTGGTGACTTCCTCAGGGGACCGTGGACAAAGGAGGGGAATGGACAAATTTATACACTAGTGTATATCAAATCATTTGCAGCACCTGTCACGGCTGCAGAGCTAAAGCACACTGAGCAGGCGTGGGCGGCTACTCCAGCATCACCTGGGCTAGGGAAAACCCTATGATGACGTCACATTTACCCAGAAGACGCTTCAGGGAGAGCCGTACACACTGCACATGTGCAGAGCCGCAAACAGGAAGTATGTTGATTCTTTATTAGACTCTGTTTTATTGATGAAAATGTTGTTATATCTGATATTGTATAAACAGTGTTAATGTCTTTCATGTACATCTTTTTTGGATGCTATTATGATGTAATTGTATATATTCTTGTCCCTGTACAGTGTTCTATATTATCTGTGATTCCTAATGCGATTTGCCCTTTCTTCTGCCAGGAGTAGACATGGCATTTGCAGCTTTACTTCCTGTTTGCGGCTCTGCACATGTGCAGTGTGTACGGCTCTCCCTGAAGCGTCTTCTGGGTAAATGTGACGTCATCATAGGGTTTTCCCTAGCCCAGGTGATGCTGGAGTAGCCGCCCACGCCTGCTCAGTGTGCTTTAGCTCTGCAGCCGTGACAGGTGCTGCAAATGATTTGATATACACTAGTGTATAAATTTGTCCATTCCCCTCCTTTGTCCACGGTCCCCTGAGGAAGTCACCACGAAATACGTATTGGGACTGCTCCCCCTGTGCGTCTGCATGTGAGTTTTACATTTGGTGGATTCCTTGCCGGGCTATGTGTTTGGGTAAATGTGCCTATGATTCTTTACTTAGTACTGCTCTGTCTTTCACATTGAATCTGTTTGCTGTGAAGGCACTTACACTGGCCCTGCTGGGAATATACCCTTGTGTTTACCCTGCTAGATCCATGCAGCCTCACATGGGGATTTCTTGTTCGCTCTCATGTGTCTTTTTACCTCCTTACCTGTTATAATGTTTTATATCCCATGTAAAATTATATGCTTGACCCAATCAATTAAAGATTTTTCTATGTGCAATTTGCATTGTTGTTGGTGGTTTTTGGGCCATGGGATATAATGGTATATGAGGCAAATCCAAAGACTTCTCTTTTTTGTCGTTTTTATATGTTCCTGAAGTTGTTGCCTTTCACTTCATTGAAGTCTGTTGTGACTGTCTTGGGTGTTGTTAATTGTCTCTTTCTGTGTTTTTTCACAGTCATTTTTCCAAGCAGCATGGACTTTAAAGCCCGTGAATCCGCGTGGCAAACTCAATTAAACCAGGTTTTTGACACAGAGGGCGAAGTGGACAATTCAGCGGATTCAAGAAGTCACAGGGAACTTTGCAGCCAAATCAAAGTATTGTTCAACCGCAGAATGAGACTCTGGTGGAACAAGGCATTTATGCAGCGCTATGTTGATCGGGGGTTAATACCCAGAGGTCTTAGGGTACAGGTCTTTCCCTCATTTAATGTCACGGATGAGACGTTCAAAAGGGACTGGGAGGAAGCAGCTACTGCTTGCTCCAGGTCCTTTATGGGGCTTCTTATTAACAATAATGAGGCCTCTCTCCGTGCCATTGATGAAGAGATTTCTGTTCTACAAGACCGTACCACGAAGGAACTCACCCCCGCTGAGCTATCTAATTTCCACGAGACAATGAATAAGGAATTTGTCAAGTGGGAAAAGGAGTTGGTCTCTAATAAAACAAAAAAATATCAACGTGATGTTACTGATTATAAGAATCAGCAGGTGTATCGGTGGAAAGGGACAACACGTCGGAGGAGAAATTTTGTCGGACTCCCTCATTCCGTGTCAGCCTCCTCCATCTCCTCAGTGGAGGATGAAAGTTCTACATCTCAGGCCTCATCTAGACCTGTAACGAGAGGTTTTTCGGGTAAAAATAGACCCGAGAAAACATCACCAGCCCTTGGAAAATCCACCTTGGGAGCAATTCCAAAGAAGGGCAATTCCAACCAACTGGAGGTGATTAACCTATCTCAGGTCCAATTGACTACTGACCAGATTGAGGTCCTAAAACTAGGTTTAACCTTTGTACCTGATTGTAATTTTGATCTTTTTACAGTCGCTAAGGACCTGAATCTGTTCCTCAGAAAGGTGGTCCTCCATAAAATACATGCTAGAGGACCGAGCCTGAACCCTTGCACCGTCGAGAGGGAGGAGGAGGCTGTGCGGACACTTGAGGAATTGGAGGGACAGGCATCTGGTGAGTTGGATAATATTTTTCCTACACGTTTGTATCCGCGCTCCACCACGTTCCCCCCGTTTTCGCTGTGTCCTCAGGTACAAGTCTTCCATGACTTAGTTATGGGTGACCTGAGATCCCTCTCTAAGAGAACAAATAATAATAACCTTGCTGTTAAACATCAGCGAGCCCTCGAGGAACTGAGGAAACTAGAGGGAGTAATCATTAAACCAGCGGACAAGGGGGGTAACATGGTGGTTTGGCCTTCTGCCATGTATGAGCGTGAGGTGTACAAACAATTGAGAAATACAGACTTCTACCAGATGCTCCCCTCCAATCCAACTAATGGTTTCCTGACCCAGTTGACTCTCATACTCGAGAATGCTCTTGCCTCGGGTACCATTACTAAGAAGATGTATGATGGTCTCCTTCCAGATATGCCAGTAACGCCCACGTTCTACCTTTTGCCTAAAATACATAAAAACCCTCGGGTTCCCCCTGGACGTCCGATTGTCTCTGGCATCGGAGGGCTATGCGATGCAGTATGCAAATTTATTGATTTTTATCTCCAACCTCTGGTTGAGACGCTGCCCTCCCATGTTAGAGACACTTCGGACGTCCTTAGGAGGATTAATGGCCTGACAGTTGAGCGTGGGATTTTGCTGGCGACTCTGGATGTTGAGACCTTATATACCAACATCTGTCATGAGCATGGCCTGCAGGCAGTTGAGTATTTCCTGGGTATGAGTAACTGGGCACCACCATTACAACACCTGATTCTGGAATTGTTGGAGTTCGTACTGACGCACAATGCCTTCACCTTCGGTGAGCGGTTCTTCCTCCAGCGGCGCGGCACTGCGATGGGGGCGGCGTGCGCGCCTTCGTACGCAAACCTCTTCCTGGGTTACTGGGAGAGGGAGGTTTTCGGCGACGGCGTGCCGGCTAGCTCCCATGTGCAGTGCTGGCTCCGCTTCATTGATGACATCTTTGTCATCTGGGGGGGGACCGCCCTGGAGCTTGAGGGCTTTGTGCGCCACTTGAACTCCAACTCCTATAACATCTATCTCACCTATCAGGCTGATCCGTCTAGGGTTGATTTTTTGGATATTGGTATTTCCATTAATGATCAGGGTCTTCTGACCACTGACATTTATCGGAAACCCTCCTCTGTGAATGCCCTGTTACATGCATCTTCTGGCCATCCACAATCTACCATCAATGCGATCCCTACCGGGCAATTTATCCGCCTTAAACGGATTTGCTCAGAGACGGATACATTTGAGGGTCGAGCCAGTGAGATGCGTGATAGGTTCAGGGAGAGGGGCTACAGTGCCAGATCCATTAAAAAGGCCTATAGACGCGCTAAAGCAGCTTCAAGAGACCAATTACTTTTGCGTTTTAATCCTGACAAGACGAAGCCTGCTGAATCTAAGGTGCGCTTTATTTCCTCATTCAACCGCCAATGGGACCACATCCGTGGCATATTAACTAAACACTGGTCTGTTTTACAAACAGAACCAGTGCTGAAAGATATGCTTCCCGACCGACCCCTCATGACGGCACGTCGGGGCCGAAGCCTGCGCGACATGTTGGTCCAAAGCCATTATGTGGCACAAAAGAAACCACCATTCATGATGGGACGTCCTATCTGTGGATCATATCCATGTGGCTCATGCATTGCGTGTCGTCATGGGAACATCCTCAGGGCAACATCCTTTACTTCCTCGGACGGCTCCAAAACATTTGAGATCCGACAATATATTTCTTGCAGTAGCACGGGCGTAATTTATTACGCCACGTGTGCCTGTGACTTAATATATGTCGGACTCACTAGTCGTGAATTACGGGTCCGGACGAGGGAGCATATTAGAGATATCATCGCTGCCAAACAAGCGAAATCTGAGGATGTTGATTCCCTTAAGACCATCCCCCGCCATTTTAGGTTGTATCATGGGTCTGACCCCTCAAGTTTTAAGGTGAGGGGGATTGACCGTGTGCACCTTGGACTGAGGGGTGGTAACATCCATAAGGCGTTGGCACGGGTGGAATGTCGCTGGATATTTCTCCTTGACACAGTGGTCCCTCGGGGATTGAATGAGAGGCAGACCTTTATTTCCTATTTATAAATCAGTTGATCTCATCTGCGGTTGATGTGGTTCCCGTTATAGGGTGTAATTGGTTTTGGCTGCGGGTTCCCTGCACTGAATCTGCTCTGTATATAATGGTTTTTAAAAAATTTTTTAACTGGACTCCCTTTATGTCTCTTTTTCTTTACAGTTTTTTACTTTGTACCCTTGGTGCATATCTTTCTGTGTCATTAACCTGGTGGTCCGTCTGCATTGAACATGATCTGGGAAGGAATACAATATGCTCATGTCCTCCATATGTGATTCTTTATTAGACTCTGTTTTATTGATGAAAATGTTGTTATATCTGATATTGTATAAACAGTGTTAATGTCTTTCATGTACATCTTTTTTGGATGCTATTATGATGTAATTGTATATATTCTTGTCCCTGTACAGTGTTCTATATTATCTGTGATTCCTAATGCGATTTGCCCTTTCTTCTGCCAGGAGTAGACATGGCATTTGCAGCTTTACTTCCTGTTTGCGGCTCTGCACATGTGCAGTGTGTACGGCTCTCCCTGAAGCGTCTTCTGGGTAAATGTGACGTCATCATAGGGTTTTCCCTAGCCCAGGTGATGCTGGAGTAGCCGCCCACGCCTGCTCAGTGTGCTTTAGCTCTGCAGCCGTGACAGGTGCTGCAAATGATTTGATATACACTAGTGTATAAATTTGTCCATTCCCCTCCTTTGTCCACGGTCCCCTGAGGAAGTCATCACGAAATACGTATTGGGACTGCTCCCCCTGTGCGTCTGCATGTGAGTTTTACATTTGGTGGATTCCTTGCCGGGCTATGTGTTTGGGTAAATGTGCCTATGATTCTTTACTTAGTACTGCTCTGTCTTTCACATTGAATCTGTTTGCTGTGAAGGCACTTACACTGGCCCTGCTGGGAATATACCCTTGTGTTTACCCTGCTAGATCCATGCAGCCTCACATGGGGATTTCTTGTTCGCTCTCATGTGTCTTTTTACCTCCTTACCTGTTATAATGTTTTATATCCCATGTAAAATTATATGCTTGACCCAATCAATTAAAGATTTTTCTATGTGCAATTTGCATTGTTGTTGGTGGTTTTTGGGCCATGGGATATACTGGTATATGAGGCAAATCCAAAGACTTCTCTTTTTTGTCGTTTTTTTAGAAGTAATCACACTTTGAATAAAAACCAAAACATTTGGTCGCTACTGTATGTGTGCCGCGCTGCAAGTTGCTCAAGTTTGTCCAACCCAGACAAGAGCCACGGACTACCTCAAGGAGATAGAAGGCGGATTTCAGGGCTCCCAACCAGAGGGTGGAGATTACTGAGCTGGCCACTGGACTGAGTCCTGCAAACTGATTCTGATTAAAAAAAAAACTTCAAGAATATGTCATATACAGATAACATATTTCCTCTGAATTTCCACTGAATATGAAGAGACAGTCAAACTGCATAAATAAACATCAACATCAGCCATGTTTTTCCATTTTTTTTTTATTTCTGTTAAACTGCAACGAGTTTGACACACGTATGGGTGGTTTCGGTAGATCTGCGTCTGGATGGACAGTGCAGGAACACTGAACACTTTTATGCTGTGCATTAGTTTGCTGAGGTTTTTGTGTAGTGAAAACAAGACTTGTTTCTCCCTGAGAAGGATGACACAGTGCCCATATGTTCCCACCCTCGATAAAAGCAGATGTGCTGGATATTATATACTATTGGGGAGAGAGAGGGCTCGTTGTGCTATTTTATTTGTCCGCAGATACATCGACGACTTCAGATTCTGTGCATTGTGCAGTACAATACAGGTATAAGAGGCTATAAGCATATATACTGACTCAAACTTTGCTTTCTTATAATATCCTTATTTCTGTTATTTTTAGAGGTCACTAGATATTGTTATCCTATATGACCTAGTTGTACAGGGACATGTAACTTTGTATGAGTTTAGTTACTATCATTGAATTAGCTCTCAAAAATCCAGCACAGGGAAGAAAAGGTGGGATCTTGTTCAACATCCACACTTTTCCCTTTAAATGGCTATGTAGACAAACGAATAAAGCAACAGTCATCTCTCCCACCAATACACAGAGAACGATTCAGAGATTAAAAAGAAACAAGTGCCTTTCTTCTGTCAGTCAGGTTATGTGTCTTATCCTCCTTGCTTCATTAGTTTCCAACTTCAAAGTTTCCTCTTTTGTACCACTGCATGTCCTTTACTCGGCGGATGGACTGAATCTGGGGCTGGTTGGCTCCCCAGTTGTTCCAGTGTTTGAATGGTCCATGTTCCATTAAGTATTGATAACCTCTGTAGCCAGGGTACTGGTAACCAACCCATCTAGACAAATACATTGAGTAAAAAAAAAAAAAGTCATTAGATAAGTTTTAAGAGGAGTGTATAAAAGTCAGTTCATAGATTAAAATGAACAATATAATTTCTTGTTGATAAAGTTACTTATAGTAATGAGCGGGCACTACCATGCTCGGGTGCTCTATATTCATCAAGAGGAGTTGGATGCTCGGACAGGCTCAACTCGAGTACTGGAGTAGAATAAAAGTCAATGGGTGACTTGATTATTTTTCAGCAAAATTTTCTGGAAAAATGCTAGAGTCCCCCATTGACTTCCATTATACTTAGGTACTCAAGTCGCGCTCATCCAAGCATCCAACTGCTCACTTTGAGTATCGAGCACTCGAGCATGGTAGTGCCCACTAATCACTATTCATTACCAGTACCGAGCACTTGAGCATGGTAGTGCTTACTAATCACTATTCATTACCAGTACCGAGCACCTGAGCATGGTAATGTTCAGTCATTGCTATTCGTTACGAGTATTGAGCACCCAAGTATGGCAGTGCTCACTCATCACTATTCGGTACGAGAAGCACCATGCACCTGAGCATTGTAGTGTGCGCTCATCACTATTCGTTACGAGTACCGAGCAAACGAGCATGGTAGTGCCCTCTCATCACTATTCGTTTCCAGTACCGAGCACCCGAACATGGTAGTGTTCACTCATCACTATTCTGTACGAGAAGTACCATGCACCTGAGCATTGTAGTGCTCTTTCTCATCACTCTTCATTATGAGTATAGAGCACCCGAGCATTGTAGTTCTCGCTCATCACTATTCGTTATGAGTATAGAGCATCACTATTCATTACGAGTATAGAGCACCCGAGCATTGTAGTGCCCGCTCATCACTATTGGTTACGAGTACCAACCACTCGAGCAAGGTAGTGCCCACTCATCACTATTCATTATGAGTATTGAGCACCCGAGCATGGTAATGCCCGCTCACCATTAGTTATTTGCTGTAAATTACATAGGAGAAGGTACTGCCTACCATTACTCCACCCGTCTGATAAAAGCTTAAACAGAAACTAGTATTAAGTATTGGGTAAATAAGTAAAATGTTAGTCTTTACATTACTTTGTCCAGCTTTAAGCACTTACGTTCCTCCAAGGACCTGGACACTGGCGACTCTATCCTGGAATC